>NC_138317.1:7490000-7767500 GCF_965601325.2 Salmo salar | reverse complement strand
GTCTGCCTGCGACCGGGAACCAAGGGGGTCGGCCTGCGAACCGGGACTGAGGGAATTTGCCTGTGACCCAGAACCGGGTGAGTCTGGCTACGATCCCAAAATAGAAGTAATTAACTGTGAATGTAATGAGTCTGCCTACAGCCCGGGACCGAAGGAGTCGGCCTACGACCTGGAACCGAAGGAGTCTGCCTACTGTCCAAAGCCAAGCAAGTCTGTCTACAGTCTGAAGGGCAGTAGGCCAGAACCGGAGCCACCTCCAATATAGGTGGGTTGGGGAGGGGGGGGTGTAGCACAGTGCCGTCGTTGACGGCAGCCACCCTCCCTTTAGTTTAGGGGGTTTATTTTTGTATTGGGTTTTCTTTATGTTGGTGCATTCGGTGTATGCACCTTTAGGGGGGGGGGGGGGGTAATGTCACGTCCTGACCAATATTTAGGTATTATTTGTATTATATTTGGTCAGGACGTGGCAGAGGTATATTTATTTTGTATTGTGGGGTTTTGTGTGTGGTGTAGTGGGGTGTGTTAGTTTTGGTATAGGTTCTAGGTTTGTTTTTCTATGTGTAGTTTTGGGTGCTGGACTCTCAATTGGAGGCAGGTGTTTCTAGTTGCCTCTGATTGGGAGTCCTATAAATAGGTGTGTGTTTGTTTGGTAGGTTGTGGGTAGTTGTATTTTGCACTGCGTTTATTCTGCCTGTGAAACTCTCACTAGTCTTTATTCATTTTCTTGTTTTTTCATATGTTCACATTCATTTAATAAATTAAGATGATGAGCACTAACTCCTCTGCGTATTGGTCCAGGTTCTCCGACGATGATTTCGCTATATCGTCTGACGACGAAGATTTCTGTGACACACACACACTTCACTAATATGCAGAGTCATGCTCACACAGCCCTCAGAGTGCAAAGCCATAGGTTAAATGTTTATCCACACATGTTCTAGAGAGCTTGTAATAGCCAGGTTGAAATGGTATGCTACAACAAAACAAGTTAGCTGTGAAATCATAATTTCACAAAAGAACTAATAACCTTAAAAAACAACAACAAAGAACAGCAAAACAAAATTGACATTTCATTACTTTCCCTTCCTTCATTTACTTCTTTACAAGTTTCAAATACCCCCTTATAACTGTCAGTACACTGACACTGAATCTTCCCTCTGGCTACATTTGACAAATTAACGTCAGGGTCCGATTTTCGACAGTCCATGACCATGGGGCCACAAGGTTGTCTGATTGAAGTGTCCTTTAAGGAAGGATGAGGCCAAACCAGAGAGGTGTAAATGCTACCGGGTCAGTAACACTAAGGGACCCTTGAGACCCAAGATGGCAGATATATTGCATTGACGGCCCACAGCTGCAGCAGACTGGCTGAAGGTCAGTGAGGGGACAGGGAAACTGTTATTAAAAGGGATCAGTGTGTGAAAAGAGACAATGGATCCATTGTGCGCCTGTTGCCGAGCAACCCTTATCCTTGTGAGGAGCCATGGCAGAAAGAAAAAGGAAAACATGACTGTTGACAAGTGATTTTATTCACATCAGTATTTTAAAATACAATGATATAGAAACCTAAACCATTAAGCAATCAAATTACATTTTAAAATGTGTACTTACAATAAGAGAAAAATATATACACTACTGGTCAAAAGTTTCTGAACAAATCAAAAAATATTTTATATTTGAGATTCTTGAAATAGCAACCCTTTGCCTCGATGACAGCTTTGCACACTCTTGGCATTCTCTCAACCAGCTTCACCTGGAATGCTTTTCCAACAGCTTTTCCTTCACTCTGCGGCCCAACTCATCCCAAACCATCTCAATTTGATTGAGGTCGGGGGATTGTGGAGGCCAGGTCATCTGATGCAGCACTCCATCACTCTCCTTTTTGGTAAAATAGCCCTTACACAGCCTGGAGGTGTGTCGGGTCATTGTCCTGTTGAAAAACAAAAGATATTCCCACTTAGCCCAAACCAGATGGGATGGCGTATCGCTGCAGAATGCTGTGGTAGCCATGCTGGTTAAGTGTGCCTTGAATTCTAAATAAATCACAGACAGTGTCACCAGCAAAGCACCCCCACTCCATCACACCTCCTCCTCCATGCTTTACGGTGGGAACTACACATGCAGAGATCATCCGTTCACCAACACCACGTCTCACAAAGATACGGCGGTTGGAACAAAAATTCTCCAATTTGGACTCCAGACCAAAGGACAAATTTCCACCAGTCTTAGGTCCATTGCTCGTGTTTCTTTCTTGGCCCAAGCAAGTCTCTTCTTCTTCTTGGTGTCCTTTAGTAGTGGTTTCTTTGAAGCAATTCGACCATGAAGGCCTGATTCACACAGTCTCCTCTGAACAGTTGATCTTGAGATGTGTCTGTTTTATTTTTTTCCTTGTTCTTGTTTACAATGACGGCCTACACCGGCCTAACCCGAACGATGCTGGGCCAATTGTGCGCCGCTCTATGGGACTCCCAATCACGGCCGGTTGTAATACAGCCTGGATTCTGTAGTGACACCTCTAGCACTGAGATGCAGTGCCTTAGACCGCTGCACCACTCGGGAGCCCTGGTACTTGAACTCTGTGAAGCATTTATTTGGGCTGCAATTTCTGAGGCTGGTAACTCTAATGAACTTATCCTCTGCAGCAGAGGTAACTCTGGGTCTTCCTTTCCTGTGGCGGTCCTCATGAGAGCCAGTTTCATCATAGCGTTAGATGGTTTTTGCGACTGCCCTTGAAGAAACTTTAAAAGTTCTTGAACTTTTCCATATTGGCTGACCTTAAAGTAATGATGGACTGTTGTTTCTCTTTGCTTATTTGAGCTGTTCTTGCCATAATTTGGACTTGGTCTTTTACCAAATAGGGCTATCTTCTGTATACCACCCCTACCATGTCACAACACAACTGATCGGCTCAAATGCATTAAGAAGGAAAGAAATTCCACAAATTATCAAGGCACACCTGTTAATTGAAATGCATTCCAGGTGACTACCTCATGAAGCTGGGGTTGAGAGAATGCCATAAGTGTGCAAAGCTGTCATCAATGCAAAGGGTGGCTATGTCACGTCCTGACCAGTAGAGGGAGAATTTGTTTTTAATTTTGGTCAGGACGTGGCAGAGGGTATTTGTTTTATGTGGTTTGGGGTGTGTGTGTGTTGTATTTAAAGGGGGTTTGATTTGTTAGTTCTGGGTTTTGGGTTATGTTCTATGTTTGCATTTCTATGTTCTTTCTAGTTCTTTGTATTTCTATGTCTAGGTTTGGGTGTTGGACTCTCAATTGGAGGCAGGTGTTTTTAGTTGCCTCTGATTGAGAGTCCTATATATAGGTATGTGTTTTGTTTTGTAGTTTGTGGGAGATTGTTCCATGTATAGTTTATGGCCTTACAGGACTGTTTATTCGTCGTTGTGTTTCTTTTGGTGTACGTGTTTATTTTGGTTTTTTCCTTCTTTCCTTAATAAAAGAAGATGAGTACACATATACCCGCTGCGTTTTGGTCTCAATCCGACGACAACCGTTACAGGCTATTTGAAAAATCTGAAATATAATATATATTTTGAATTGTTTAACACTTTTTTGGTACTACATGATTCCATATGTGTTGTTTCATAGTTTTGATTTTTTCACTATTATTCTACAATGTAGAAAATAGTCAAAATAAAGAAAAACCCTTGAATGAGTGGGTATTCTAAAACTTTTGACCGGTGGTGTATATAAATATAATATATGGTGTGTGCAACACATTTCGAGCCTGTAATCGGGCAAGGCACTCCATCCTTGATCTCTTCAATCTTTCCTTCTTTGAGAATGTTGGCACAGAGGCACTTTCTTGTGAGTGTAGAACGACCACCTCTGATTTCAGAGATAAACAAACTAACCACACAACAGATGGGTAAACTACAATGCAGGATCAATGAGTTAGCCAGCGATCCCAAATAACTATTGATTTTCTGGTTCAGTAAGAAACTTAGCTATGTGTTTTTGTTGAGTCAATTAGACCAGGGATGGAGATGGAACTCAGTCGGTGTCTCAACTAACTGTGTGAAAGTTAGAATAGTATAATGCAATTTAGAAATTTGGTTGGGCAAATCTCAGCAAACATTTTTTAGATTGGTAAGTTAGTCTAGCCAGTTATCTAAACTTGTCGTAATCATGGTCAAATTACCGACCTGGGGATCCACATTGATTTTGTTAGTCTCTCTCAATCAGATATCATATTCAAAACTGCAAACATTTCTCTCCACCCTATGTGTAGAATTGCATGAAATTTGCGCTGTAAAACGGCATAAAAATATCTCCGACCCATGACAAAATGAGTAGAAGAACTGCATCGAACTTGTTAAAAACTAAAAGTTATTTCAGAATATTTAGGCAAGTTAGCTACTATTTAGGCAATACTTCGCTACTATGGCCTATTTATTGCCTTATCTCCTTACTCCATTTGCACACACTGTATATACATTTTTCTATTGTGTTATTGACTGTACTTTTGTTTATCCCACGTGTAACTCTTTGTTGTTGTTTTTTGTCACACTGCTTTGCTTTATCTTGGCCAGGTCGCAGTTGTGAATGAGAATCTGTTCTCAACTGGCCTACCTGGTTAAATAAAGGTGAAATAAAAATAAAAAATGTTTAAAAAAATTAGCTGGCTAACTTATTGACCCTGCTTTGTAGTATACCCCTCTGATCCAATATCCATGATAGATCAGCCAAAAGCAGTGCTTGAAGTGGGCTGAAATAGGTGCCGGTACTCATCCGGGGGGCTGCACTGCACGTCTTTTACTGTAACACATGGACAATAAGTTGTATTCTATTTTGGGTGCTGTTTATATTAAGGTGCACGAACTCCACAATATTTTCAGGGGTGGAAAAAGTACCCCATTTTCATACTTGAGTAAAAGTAAAGATACCTTAAAAGAAAATGACTCAAGTAAAAGTAAAAGTCACCCAGTAAAATACTACTTGAGTAAAAGTCTAAAATTATTTGGTTCTAAATATACTTAAGTATCAAAAGTAAAAGCATAAATCATTTAAAATGTCTTATTTTAAGCAAACCAGACAATACGATTTTCTTGTTTTTTTAATTTACGGATGGCCAGGGTCACAGTTCAACACTCAGAAATTAGTTACAAACGAAGCATTTGTGTTTAGTGAGTCTGCCAGATCAGAGGCAGGGGATGACCAGGGATGTTCTCTCAAGTGCATGAGTTAGACAATTGTGCTTTCCTGCTAAGTACATTGTTTTCTTTAGGAATGTAGTGGAGCAAAAGTTAAAGTTGTCAAAAATATAAATAGTAAAGTAAAGTACAGATAACCCCAAAAAACTACTTAAGTAGTACTTAAAAAATATTTTAACTTAAGTACTTTACACCACTGAATATTTTAAGCCAATATTCTCTAAGAGGTGCAGGAACTCAAGCAGTAGAATATGTGAGGTGCTATAACTCAGTTCCAGTATGTTCCTGGCCAAGTCAAGCACTGGCCAAAAGCCTGTCCAGGTTACAACTAAATCCTGGTTTGGTAGCTTATTCCTCTGGGCTCCTGGCCTCTCCCATGGGCTTAAACAGACGTCTATATTTTGGGGTCGTCACACAGGCTACACCCAGGCTTCTGGTCGGCCTGTTGTTCCAGCTGTATGGTGACTGAATGGAAGTTGTAGTTGGAGAAGCAAGTTTGGGTCATCTCCCTTAGAACTGGCTGGGCATCCACTAAGTCATCTGTGGAGGGAAAGGGAAACGCAAGTATGATGACACTGACCAAATCACAATTCTGCAAGTCACTATGGTCTGATCAAGTCGAGTCATAGATAGTGGAAACGGCAGTGGTATTTCCACAGAAAGTGTCATACTCTGATATATGACAACAAAAATATAAATGGTAATGGATACAATAAAGCCATCATCATCATCATTATATATGAGAGATATAACATAACAGTAGATTACTGACAGCCTGGTCCAGCTACACTCACCTATAGCCACGTGTGCTGACAGCACCGTTTGGTTCATAGTCAGGGTCCAGATATGGAGGTTATGGACAGACTTCACCCCCTTCACTGCCAGCAGCCGATCCCTCACCTCACCGTGCTTCACTCCAGCTGGGGTGCCTGGGAAGAGATAGAGAGGGAGGGAAAGATATGGATTTCATTACACGCACGCACACACACACACACACACACACACACGAGGAGGGACTGGGCACAAAAGTTTGGTCCCGAAACAGGGATGTTAGAGGGAATTCCATGTTTTACCCTCCATGAGGACTATCAGGATGTCTCTCAGAATGATGATGGTGGTTCCCAGGACAAATATGGAAAACAGGAACGTACAGATTGGGTCAGCTATTTTATACTCGGGCTGTGGGAATCAGAGAAAGAGTGATAAAGAACCATAATCATTACATACTTTAATATTCTATCTTTTTTTACCTTTATTTAACAAGGCAAGTCAGTTAAGAACAAGTTCTTACTTACAACGACGGCCTACAAGGGCCAAACCCGGACGACGCTGGGCCAATTGTGTGCCGCCCTATGGGACTCCCAATCACAGCCGTTTGTGATACAGCCTGGATTTGAATCAGGGTGTCTGCAGTGACACCTCTAGCACTGAGATGCAGTGCCTTAGACCGCTGCACCACTCGGGAGCATTATCTTACATTATCTTTACATCTTTTCCCCCTAATATATTTTACTTTAGTCAAGACATACTTGACGAAATCTATGACGTCCCTATCGCACCTTGAAACACGTAAAGTTTTTGCTCGTGCAGCATCATAAAAGGGATAATTATATTGAGAATTGCCGCAATATCAGTCAAAAAAATACACCACGCTCAAAAGTTCCATTTGAGAACATGACGCGGTAGATTTCAATGTCTACGGGGGTGCATGCTCAGCACATGAAGATAGTGAGAGATTATCACACACAGGAAGGAAGAGGGGGAAGAGTCTAAAAGTCACACTGGGTTTACTGTGAAATGAACCTGTAAACTTCTGTAACCGAGCGGTACATTATGTACTGCAGTGATACTTCATTTGTTTGCGCAAGCTAATAAATTGCGAAATGGATAGTCAACAATTTTATAATAAATCTTAGCTAACTAATAGTAGTTACAGTATATGGATCTTCCATCAATTACTGCTTGATTCATTGTGTATTGCTGTGAGTTTTCAATAGTATTTTTGCAAAATGTATGCAAATTCAAAAGGACTTTTAACTTAATCGATGAAATTAGATTAATGACCTAATATTGTCAGGGCACTATTTGGGACACTACTGTGTTTCATTCTAACGCAATGAGTATTCAGCTATCTAAATGATCAGATCCAAATGACATCTTACGAAAGCCAGGGAGAGTGAGTCAACACTAACATCCGCCTCATCCTTATCTAACCTGCCCATTTTCCCTCGCCCCTAATCTCCTCACCCCATCGCCCTCTCCTCACCCCAACACCCCAGTTGACCACTACATCCCACATGACACCAGTTGACCACTACCCCACCATCACCCCAGTTGACTACTATCTCCACCATCACCCCAGTTGACCACTGCCTACCACATGACCCCAGTTGACCACTATCTCCCTCATCACCCCAGTTGACCCCTATCTCCACCATCACCCCAGTTGACCCCTATCTCCACCATCACCCCAGTTGACCACTGCCTACCACATCACCCCAGTTAACCACTTTCTCCCCATCACTCCAGTTGACCACTCCCTCCCACATGACACCAGTTGACCACTACCCCACCATCACCCCAGTTGACCACTACCTCCCATTTCACCCCAGTTGATCACTACCCCTCCCATCACCAACGTTGAACACTACCCCTCCCATCACCACAGTTGACCACTACCCCTCCCATCACCCCAGTTGACCACTATCTCCCACAACACCCCAGTTGACCACTACCCCTCACATCACCCCAATAGACCACTATCTCCAACATCACCCCAGTAGACCACTATCTCCACCATCACCCCAGTTGACCACTGCCTACCACATGACCCCAGTTAACCACTTTCTCCCCATCACCCAAGTTCACCACTACCTCTCACATGACCCCAGTAGACCACTACCTCCCACATCACCCCAGTTGACCCCTATCTCCACCATCACCCCAGTTGACCACTGCCTACCACATGACCCCAGTTAACCACTTTCCCCCCATCACCCCAGTTCACCACTACCTCTCACATGACCCCAGCTGACCACTACCCCTCCCATCACCCCAGTTGACCACTATCTCCACCAAAACCCCCGTTGACCACTACCTCCTCCAACACCCCAGTTGATTACTACCCCTCCCATCACCAACGTTGACCACTATCTCCCACATCACAACCGGCTGACCACTACCTTGAAGAAGACGATGATGGCGCTGACCAGCACGCTGATGCTCTGGAGCAGGTCTCCCACCACGTGCACGAAGGCGGCACGCACGCTGGTGTTGGCCTGAGGTCGCGACTCCGACAACTCATACTGCTGAACGTCCACACTACCATGCTGCTCCACATAGCCGTTTCCATGGGAATGGTTTTCCTGGTTACCATTACCGTGTGAGTGGTTACTTTTGTTGCTGTGCCCGTGCCTATTGCCCACCGCGTGGCTGTGACCGTGGTTGCCCTTGTCATTGTTGCCGTGGCTGTGGCTGTGCCCGCTACTGAGGCCCCCGTGGCTATGCCCATGCCCGGACTGGTGCAAGGTGAAGGCCATACTGCCCACAGGACATTCAGAAAGAGATAACATATTAAAAGCCTTGTTATTAGGCATTATAAATGTTTGTATATGCTTACAACAAGTTATAAAGCATTATACCTGGATGCATTACTGCAACATTGAATTTTCATGCTGTGGAAGATATCTGTAGGCTGTTTACATGACAATACTTGTATATCCTTGCTACTGTCACATCTACTTGCTACTGTTGGGTAACACTTTATTTGGATAGTCTGTAGAGCATCTATAGATGGACTATCTAGACTATCAGTAATATTTCAATGAATTGATGTATCTACTAACCCTAAACGTAGCTCTAACCCTAACCTTAACACTAACCTTAACACTTATCTGAACCCTTTCCCAAACCTTAACCCTTACCCTAACCATTATTCTAAACCTAACCCGAACCCTAATAGTAACCTTAGCAAGCAGTTGCTTATTAACAGATAGTTTGTTGATAGTATGAAAATACGGACTATCCAAATAAAGTGTGACATACTGTGGTTTGATTTTCACTTGTGAGTCATTAATATCTAGTCCTGAGCGGGAACCATTAACAACCCGAAAATACTACTTACAGGGAATAAAACCCACGGCAATCAACGTCAGTTTCTCAGCTTGTCTGTCATCAGTAGTCGTCAATTGTAAATACTCCATTAGTCATGGTAACAGCAGACCACATCAATTCATGAATAGAATAGAATTTCTCTACGAACATCTCAATTCATGAATGGTGCTGCGTTTCGGGTCGGTGGACTCACATGATGTTTGCAAGCACAGCGCAGCCTGAGGTAATGAGCATGATGGTCCCCTCGATCTCGTAATTATCTCTGATGAGGCGCTGCACGGCCAGGTAGACCAGCACACCTGTCACAAGCCAGATGGTCACCACCGAGAGGAGAGCGCCCAGGATCTCTAGAGGATAGAGGGAGAGGACACACACACACACCGGAGAGGAGAAAAAGAGAACACATCATGTTTAAATCAAGGGAAAGGCAGAGATGGAAATAGAAATGTCATGGACAGATATATTACAGTAAAGAGCTGCAGGAAAACACATTTGATATTGCCAGCAGTCCCCGGCACAACCATGCGGTGCCAGACGTACCACATAGTGAGTGCCAAGAGGAAAGGTCTCCAATAAGAGACACAGGTAGCCTAGTTTTACAAAACTCCAGTTGAAAAGTGAACCATGGTACTATTCACCTGAAAGGGAATTGATGCATGTGATTTCTTTAAAGTATGATTTGTCAGGTTCCTATTGAAAAGACTATGATACACAATCACAACGCTAAACCAACCATTAGGTATGCTCTTCTATAGACATATTAAATCACTCCACTTCTACTTATTTGTTCCAGAAAGCATGTGAGAGTATGAAGCACACGCATTATGACAATGATGACAACAATGATGATGAGGATGATGATCTCACCTGCACGATGCCAGCCGTAGCTGAGTGTGCGTGTGGCGGGTCTGGACGAGAGCCACAGAGCCACCAGGCTGATGATGAAGCTGGCGAAGTCTACCAGCAGGTGGGCGGCGTCTGTCATCACCGCCAGACTCCCCGCAAAGTAACCACCTACGACGGAGTGAGAGAGAGAGAGGTGAGTGAGTGAGTGAGTGAGTGAGTGAGTGAGTGAGTGAGTGAGTGAGTGAGTGAGTGAGTGAGTGAGTGAGTGAGTGAGTGAGTGAGTGAGTGAGTGACTGACTGACTGACTGACTGACTGACTGACTGACTGACTGACTGACTGACTAACTGACAACTAACTAACTAACTGCGCTGACTGACAGACACATAGAGTCCCTGACTAACTAATCGACAGGCTAACCAATAGTCATGTGTCATTTTACCCCTCACCCAAGATCTCTCCGATCATGAAGACCAAGCAAACAGCCGAGACCACGTAGAGCCTCTTCCTGGCCAACTGCTTCTCCCGCTCCCTGTCCTCCGTAGCCTTGCTGTTGTCATGGCAATGATTGATGTTGCTGCCCTTCTCCATCTGCATTATCTCATCTGTGGACACACTGTAGGGAGGGGGGGGGGGGGGGCAGGGAGGGAAGACAACAGACATGGATTATCCAAAAAGAAGGAGAAGAGGGGGTGAAAAGGAGACTGAGAGGGAAGACAAGATAGATGGACATCATGAACTTGGTCCAAGAAGGAGGAGGAGGGGGGGGGGACAGTGGGGAGAGAAAAGACTGAGGCAGAGCCTGTAAGAATGGCTGTCCCTCTCAAGTTGTGCCCAGAAAGACCAGACAAGCAAGATGGATGTCATGAAAATCATCCAAGAATTAGGAGGAGGGGGAAGAGGGGGAATGGAAAGAAGAGAGAAAGACTGAGGCTGAGCAGAGTTTGTAAGAAAGGATGGCCCTCTCGAGTTGTGCCCAGGTGTGCATGTGGCTAAGAGAAAATGTTGCTGTTTTAAAGCTAATTTCCAGCAATTCTACACATGTTGCAATTCTACACAGAGAAAAAACAAATGCCAGTGCAGGTGTTTTTTTCTCAAAATGTAAATTCTACATCTGTGATGTTAATTACATTGTCTGTGATGTTAATTACATTGTATGTATTAAGCATGACATACATCTTTTTTAGTAATATGTTTTTGTCTGTCACATTTAAGTGAGTGAGGGTCATTAAAACTGTAACAATGTTGTATGTTGTGGCTACAAGTTGTAGTATGCCCAGTGCCTCAAGTGTTTTTACTGTCCTGTCAACAGTGTGTTCTTTCCAACACCCCAGGGAGAATACTGCTGTACCAAATACAGTCACCAGCATATACAGAGCGCCTCCATTTCAGAGCCTGTTTGGTACATGAAAGGAAACCTATCAGGAAAACTAGGTTGGTAGGGGGCCTTATTAGCTCCAATGTTGATCATTTACATTATTTAGGTTAAATCCATAGCTAGGGGCCTTATGAACACCATGCCTTGAACACTGAACCAGTTTCACCTGTTAGGCTAACTGACTAACTGATGTGTCTCTGTTTGTTCAACCTTGTAGCTCCAGAGCTATCCTCCCTTTAAATCCCCAACTAGGGACCAGATAATGGATGTGATGAGAGAGCTGTGTCGGGGAGTAGTGAGTAGTTCAATTAGTCATTTAAATACATTTTGTAGCTTGGTGATAGTTAATGACTTTTTTTGCCATGTAGTGGTGTAGCTAACTACTGGAACTACACACTAAAATATGGTTGAAGTAGGAAATGTCCTTTCTTTCCTAATTATCACTTGAAACATAGTTTGTGTGTTTAATAGGACAATTTACACATTCTGATAAAATCTGACTCCAGAGAAATCTGTTCTTGCAATTTGTAGTCTATGACATTTCAGATTTAGATATGATAATTTATCATAAAGTAGTTTGGATGTAGTGAACTCGCTTTTCAAAGTAATGTTAGTTAAAGTGGAAATCAGCAGTAGAAACAATAACAAAGCATACTGTTCCAGTAAAAAGCTGAGCTATGGATGCAGGGACTGACCATCAATGATATCAAAATTATAGTTTTAACCATGTTTTGAGGTTATATAGTGTTTGTTTACATTTACTTTGTTTACTAAAATTGGAATAAAACAAGCTTATATTTTGGGTTCTGATGGGGTAAGACAGTTAAACTGAGCTCATTTAGGTATTTATAAGTTATATTCTTCAAGAATCAATATATCATTAATTTATAAGTCCAAAAATGGATGTAACAACTGCCGATTGCCCCTTTAAGTAAACTATATTTCTTAAGGGTAGCTTTGGTGTAGCTTAACTTCTGCCAGTGTTAAGTAATTGGTCAACTATATTTTCAGAGTAGCTTCCCCAACACTGCGGGAGAGCGTTAATACCACATTTGGTGAGGATGCTATGAAATAAGGAAAGATACCGCGCACTTTAGCATGGCAATTAGGTCTAAGTTACGTTTAACATCGGAGGCAGAAGGACGGTGAACTGACAGTAAGTTATTACCACGACAGCGGAGCACTGGTGGGGTGAGACACCTGTGAGTTGTCTCATCTGAGCTCCTATCATCCTTACTGTGGGGCAATTGCAAACCCAGAATTAGAACCCGTGCGCAAATCTTTTTTTTCCGCATGACTGGAGTGGGGGTATTAGGCTGTCTAAGATTCTCAAAAAAGTTTGTTTTATTCTATACATGAAAATATCAATTCAAATAACTCACCATGGGCACTCAACACCCTCCTCGTACACCATTGACATCTTCCAACGTTTATTTTACAACATCACAAGCGGTCTCGAACCTCCAAGTTTGTGCAACACTACTGCCAGCCAGAACCAGACCCGTGTGTACAATATTGTAGGCTATAACCCACCCAACCTTGCAGGAGGCGAGGCTGAGCTTGAGGACAGAGAACGCCTAATAAGGTGATCTCAAGGCTGTCTGCTGTATAGAAAACATTATAAAACAAACTGTCACATTAAACAGACTAAAATAAATGTGAAATAAATGTGACTGCAGCTTATGAAATGTGAGAACTAGGCCCAATCATTCATTGGCATAATTCAATAATCAAGTAAAAAAAATAACAACTAATTGTTGCTGTGGAAATGGAGGAACAAATTCAAATAAATAAACCCTATTTATATGTCTATCAAATTATATTTAGGCTAAAGTTTAAAATTCCATTTTGGTTATTTATCAGACGCCCCTATCCAGTCATATTTCGATGTCATTTTGTTTTCAGATATCATAAATGTAAATAACATAATTGAAAACAACAAACTGACACTTTCAGACAATAAATAAACGGTCTACTTTACCTTTCGATGGTGATGCTATACATGGTGCCTTTCTCGGTGACCAGTTGAGTTCTCTCTGGATCCTTTCTGAACATGATTGAGTGCTTCAGGGATGACAATAAACAATATAAAACTGGTTACAGTAAACAACATAAAACTTGTTAAACTATTAACACCCAGCCAATATATTAGACGGAGAAATAAAAACAGACAAAATAAAAATGCAATTTAATTTTTTTAAATTTACTAATGTAAAACAAATAGGCACATTTCTAGTGTTATCATCATCTAGATCTCCTCTCAGAAAAGAGGACAAGTTCCATGCATCTTCAAATATTGTTTGAGTGACAATGCAAGCAGTGTTAGTATTTGAAGCCTTGTGACCAAGCACCGTGTGCAAATGTAGCCCCTTGCAGCAACACCTTTAGGCAAAAGTTTCTCGTTCAGGGAGAGGGTAGGAATTTGAATAAGATATGTTCTGTTTTGAAAAGGTAAGATTCAGTAAAATAGGCAGTGGTGGAAAAAATAGTCAATTGTCATACTTGAGTAAAAGTAAAGATACCTTAATTGAAAATGACTATCACATTTCAAGGTAAGACCCAGATGCAGACAGATTCGAATTAACAACAGTTTATTAATCCGACAGGGGCAGGCAAAATGACAGGTCAAGGGCAGGCAGGGGTCAGTAATCCAGATAGGTGGGGCAAAGGTACAGGACGGCAGGCAGGCTCAGGGTCAGGGTAGGCAGAGGTCAGTAATCCAGATAGGTGGGGCAAAGGTACAGGACGGCAGGCAGGCTCAGGGTCAGGGTAGGCAGAGGTCAGTAATCCAGAGTAGTGGGGCAAAGGTACAGGACGGCAGGCAGGCTCAGGGTCAGGGCAGGCAGAAAAGGTCAAAACCAGGAAAACAGGAACAATTGCGAGACAGGAACAGAGGGAAAAACACTGGTCGGCTTGACGAAACAAAACGAACTGGCAACAGACAAACAGAGAACACAGGTATAAATACACAGGGGATAATGGGGAAGATGGGCGACACCTGGAGGGGGGTGGAGACAATCAAAAAGACATGTGAAACAGATCAGGGTGTGACAGTGCACCCCCCAAACCCCCCCCCCCCCCCCAGGTAATGCTTCATACTCGTCGCCAAACCCACTGGCTCCAGGTCATCTATTAGTCTTTGCTAGGTAAAGCCCTGCCTTATCTCAGCTCACTGGTCACCATAGCAACACCCACTTGTAGCATGCGCTCCAGCAGGTATATTTCATTGGTCATCCCTAAAGCCAACTCCTCCTTTGGCCGCCTTTCCTTCCAGTTCTCTGCTGCCAATGACTGGAACGAATTGCAAAAATCACGGAAGCTGGAGACTTATATCTCCCTCACTAACTTTAAGCATCAGCTGTCAGAGCAGCTTACCGATCACTGCACCTGTACATAGCCCATCTGTAAATAGCCCACCCAACTACCTCATCCCCATATTGTTATTTATTTTTGCTCTTTTGCACCCCAGTATCTCTACTTGCACATCATCATCTGCACATCAATCACTCCAGTGTTAATGTTAAATTGTAATTATTTTGCCACTATGGTCTATTTATTGCCTTACCTCCCTAATCTTACTGCATTTGCACACACTGTATATAGATTTTTCTATTGTGTTATTGACTGTACGTTTGTTTATCCCATGTGTGTTGTTGTTTTTGTCCCACTGCTTTGCTTTATCTTGGCCAGGTCGCAGTTGTAAATGAGAACTTGTTCTCAACTGGCCTACCTGGTTAAATAAAGGTGAAATAAAAAAATAAAAAAATAAAAATAATACGTATATCCTTGCTTCAGGGCCTGAGCTACAGGCAGTTCGATTTGGGTATGTCATTTTAGGCAAACATTTTAACAAAGGGGCCTGATCCTTAAGAGGTTTTAAACCCATGTCTTACAGCCCTTTGTGTCCTGTTTCCAGGCCTACACATCTCACACGTCTCATCAACGGCGAACTGGCCTCAGGGCAGGGGTTTCCAGTACCTGGTACCTGGAATCATGCAGTAACCAATAAAGTGTTAAACAAATCTAAATATATTTTATATTTGAGAATCTTCAAATAGCCACCCTTTGCCTTGATGACAGCTTTGCACACTGTTGGCATTCTCTCAATCATCTTCACCTGGAATGCTTTTCCAACAGTCTTGAAGGAGTTCCCACATATGCTGAGCACCTGTTGGCTGCTTTTCCTTCAATCTGCGGTCCGACTCGTCCCAAACCATCTCAATTTGGTTGAGGTCAGGTGATTGTTGAGGCAGCACTCCATCACTCTTCTTCTTGATCAAATAGCCCTTACACAGCCTGGAGGTGTGTTGGGTCATTGTCCTGTTGAAAACCAAATGATAGTCCCACTAAGCCCAAACCAGATGGGATGGCGTATCACTGCAGAATGCTGTGGAAGCCATGCTGGTTAAGTGTGCCTTGAATTCTAAATAAATCACAGACAGTGTCACCAGCAAAGCACCCCCACACCATAACACCTCCTCCTCCATGCTTTACGGTGGGAAATACACATGCAGAGATAATCCGTTCACCCACACCGCGTCTCACAACGACATGACGGTTGGAACCAAAAATGTCCAATTTGGACTCCAGACCAAATGACATTTCCACCGGTCTTATGTCCATTGCTCGTATTTCTTGGCCCAAGCAAGTCTCTTCTTATTATTGGTGTCCTTTGGTAGTGGATTCTTTGCAGCAATTCGACCATGAAGGTCTGAGTCACACAGTCTCCTCTGAACAGTTGATGTTGAGATGTGTCTGTTACTTGAACTCTGTAAAGCATTTATTTGGGCTGCAATTTCTGAGGCTGGTAACTCTAATGAACTTATACTCTGCATCAGTGGTAACTTTGGGTCTTCCTTTCCTGTGGCGGTCCTCATGAGAGCCAGTTTCATCATAACGCTTGATGGTTTTTGCGACTGCACTTGAAGAAACTTTCAGAGTTCTTGAAATGTTCCGTATTGACTGACCTTCATGTCTTAAAGTAATGATGGACTGTCGTTTTTCATTGCTGATTTGAGTTCTTGCCATAATATGGACTTGGTCTTTTACCAAATAGGGCTATCACAACTGATTGGCTCAAATGCATTAAGAAGGAAAGAAATTCCACAAATTAACTATTAAGAAAGCACACCTGTTAATTGAAATGCATTCCAGGAGACCACCTATTGAAGCTGGTTGAGAGAATGCCAAGAGTGTGCAAAGCTGTCATCAAGGCAAGAATCTCAAATATAACATATATTTTGATTTGTTTAACACTTTTTTGGTTACTACATGATTCCATATGTGTTATTTCATAGTTTTGATGTCTTCACTATTATTCTACAATGTAGAAAATTGTAAAAATTACGAAAAACCCTTGAATGAGTGGGTGTTCAAAAACTTTTGACAGGTAGTGTATATAAGGTCCCACAGTTGACATTGCATGTCAGAGCAAAAACCAAGCCATGAGGTCGAAGGAATTGTCCGTAGAGCTCTGAGACAGGATTGTGTCCAGGCACAGACCTGGGGAAAGATACCAAAAAATGTCTGTAGCACTGAAGGTCCCCAAGAACACAGTGGCCTCCATCATTCTTTATTTGTTTTGATTTAGAATGGACCATTATCATGCACCTGTCTCGAAAAGGGGGCAGTATTTTGACGTCCGGATGGAAGGCATGCCCGTAGTAAACTGCCTGCTACTCAGGCTCAGAAGGTAGGATATGCATATTATTAGTAGATTTGGATAGAAAACACTCGGAAGTTTCTAAAACTGTTTGACTGATGTCTGTGAGTATAACAGAACTCATATGGCAGGCAAAAACATGAGAAAAATCCAACCAGGAAGTGTGGAAATCTGAGGTTTGTAGTTTTTCAAGTGATTGCCTATACAGTATACAGTGACTTAGGGTTCATTTTGCACTTCCTAAGGCTTCCACTAGATGGCAACAGTCTTTAGAACATTGTTTCATGCTTCTACTGTGAATAGGGAGAGAATAAGAGGTCCTGGAGTCAGAAGACTGAGAGAATGACATGAGTTCAGAGGCGCGTGCTCACGTGAGAGTTAGCTGTGTTCCTTTTCTTTTTTGAAGACAAAGGAATCGTCCAGTTGGAATATTACTGAAGATTTATGATAAAAACATCCTAAAGATTGATGCTATACATCGTTTGACATGTTTCTACGAACGTAAATATACGTTTTTTTGACCTTTCGTAGTGACATTTTGTGCGCGCTTCCTGCATTTGGAGAAGTGGACTAAACGTGTGAACAAAAAGGAGGTATTTGGACATAAATTATGGGCTTTTTCGAACGAAACAAACATTTATTGTGGAACTGGGATTCCTGGGAGTGCATTCTGATGAAGATCATCAAAGATAAGTGAATATTTATAATGTCATTTTTGTCATTTCTGTTGACTCCAAAATGGCGGGTATCTGTACGGCTTGTTTAGATATCTGAGCGCTGTACTCAGATTATTGCAAAATTTGCTTTCGCAGTAAAGCTTTTTTGAAATCTGACACAGCGGTTGCATTAAGGAGAAGTGTATCTATAATTCTTTGAATAACAGTTGAATATTTTATCAACGTTTATGATGAGTATTTCTGTAAATTGATGTGCTCATTCACCGGCAGTTTTGGGAGGCAAAACATTTCTGAACATTACACACCAATGTAAAATGGGGGTTTTGGATATAAATATGAACTTTATCGAGCAAAACATACATGTATTGTGTAACATGAAGTCCTATGAGTGCCATCTGATGAAGATCATCAAAGGTTAATGATTCATTTTAGCTGTATTTCTGGTTTTTGTGACGCCTCTCCTTGCTTGGAAAATGGCTGTGTGGTTTTTCTTGTCTCGGCGCTGTCCTAACATAATCTAATGTTATGCTTTCGCCGTAAAGCCTTTTTGAAATCGGACAATGTGGTTGGATTAACGAGAAGTGTATCTTTAAAATGGGATATAATAGTTGTATGTTTGAGAAATTAGAATTTTGAGATTTTTGTTGTTTTGAATTTGTCGCCCTGCTATTTCACTGGCTGTTGAATAGTGTGTCCCGCTAGCGTCCCACATACCCCAGAGAGGTTTTAATGACTCTTGACTGCCGGGTAACAGCCACTCAGTGGTGGTGAGATAAGAGAAATTATATCAGGCTCATATTCAATTGACTGTCATAGCCCCACATTTAAAAGTATTTGATTGTGAGTTCAGAAATACTGTTATAATGTTTTGCAATTGACTGCCAATTACAAAAGTAAACATTGGCTGTTAATTACATAATAATTTTTTTCATGGTTGGGGTCATGAGAATTTTCAGTTATCAAAATGGGTTCGTGGGCCAAAAAAGTTTGGGAATCCCTGTCTTAGAGACTTACCCATAAAGACTCACAGCAGTAATCACTGCCAAAGGTGATTCTAACATGTATTGACTCAGGGGTGTGAATACTTATGTCAATTTATATTTCTGTATTTCGTTTTCAAAATATTTGAAAAAAAATCTAAAAACATGTTTTCACTTTCTCATTATGTGGTATTGTGTGTAGATGGGTAAGAAGATTTTTTTTAATCCATTTTGAATTCAGGCTGTAACACAACAAAATGTGGAATAAGTTGAGGGGTATGAATACTTTCTAAAGGCTAGCTATTTAAAGGTTAAAAACAGACTTGCTTATTTTTGTATTAATTTTTATTTAAACATAGTGCATATTTTATTTTTTTCAAATACAAGTCAATGTTTTAGTAGGACTATTTTAAATATGGAGAATGTATTATATTTCTGCACTTACAGTACTTTCTAGTTTTTACATTGACAAAGGTCTCATGAGTTTCTAAAGGGAAAACAGACAAGTTGAATGTATTTCATTGTGGTTTCTCATACAGTATATGTGAATTTGTATTAGAATATTGGAATAGTAATTTGTACACATGATTTCTTGTAAAGAAAATATGATTGAGTGCTTTATCAAATGAAAAAATTATAAACACAAGAGTAAAGACGTCTGTGACAACTTTAACCATTTCCTCCTGTCTCCCTTTTATTTCTTGTATTAAACAGAAAACACAAAATGATTTATACATTAGTCCCCATCACTTGGGACCTGTAACACATGCTTGGGTTTTGTTTTGTTTCCCAATGCATTTATGGCACAATTCCAATGCATGTCATGGTATGGCTCCATACGCATATTAACGAATTGACACTCTCCTACATATGGCAACCACTTAGCAGATTCAAGGTCACTGAAGAGAGGAGAGGACGGACTTTTGCCCAATTGAGAATTTCCCCATGGTGAGGGTTGAACCGGGATGTGGACATGAAGCTAGGGTTAGGGTAAAAGTTGTGGTTGGAGCTTGGGTTGGCGTTGAACTGTGATATATATGGACATGAAGCTAGGGTTAGGGTTGTGGTTAATGCTTGGGTTATGGTTGCACAGGGATGTGGACATGAAGCTACAGTATGGTTAGGGATAGTGTTAAAGTTTGGGTGAGGGTTGAACCGGGATGTGGGCATGAAGGTAAGGTTGGGATAGTGTTAGGGTTAGTATCACGGATCCCTCGGTACTGCTGCTCATTCCGTTCACCAGCTCCGGAGGTCTACGTTACCGGCCTTCTAGGCGTCACTGAACTGGATTTATTATCACCAACCCCAGACTGTCTTGTCTCGTTACGCACACCTGGTTCCCATTCCCCTGATTTGTATGTGTCTATATGTGCCCTCTGTTCCCCATTGTCCTTGTCGGTTATTGTTACCATGTCCATTGCTCTAGTGAGTACCTGTGATGTTGTATCCGCTTCCATGCTACGTGTTATTGTGCACTTGTTTTACAGGTCTCGTCCCGTGTATTACTTAGAGGTTTACACCTTGCTAAAACACCCTATTTCATATTCCTGAGCCTGTCTCCAATCATTATACAACGTGACAGTTAGAGTTGAACTGGGATGTGGACACCAAGCTACAGTTAGAGTTGAACTGGGATGTGGACACCAAGCTACAGTTAGAGTTGAACTGGGACGTGGACACCAAGCTACAGTTAGGGTTACTGCTGTAAATACAGTGTAATAATAATGAGTCCTTACAAAAAATAAAAGTATGACATAAGCTTATAGATCATTTGCTAAGTGTAACGCCCTGGCCATAGAGAGGGGTTTTTGTTCTTTATTTTGGTTAGGCCAGGGTGTTACATTGGGTGGGCGTTCTATGTTCATTTTTCTATGTTTTTGTATTTCTTTGTTTTGGGCCGTGTGTGGCTCCCAATCAGGCACAGCTGTAGTTCGTTGTTGCTGATTGGGAGTCACACATAAGGAGCCTGGTTTTCCTTTGGGTTTTTGTGGGTGATTGTTTTCTGTTTAGTGTGTTCCTGACAGAACTGTTGCTAGTCGTTTTTTTGGTTTCTTTTGTATAGTGTTCGTTGATCATTAAATCCTTTCATGATGAACACATCCTCCGCTGCACCTTGGTCTCATTTGAACGACGGCCGTTACACTAAGCTTCTGTATATACTGTGGGGTCTGAAATTATCAACACCCTTGATAAAAATGAGCAGTAATGACTGTAAAAAATAAATAATTCAAATACTGAGCTATATTGTAAGCGAAAAAAATATACTAATACAATTGCTCAGAGAAAGAGTTATTATTCTCAAAAAGGTAAGGCTCAAAATGATTGACACCCATAAAGATTGCTATAAATAAAGTAGTCAAAAGTTTTGTATTTCATCCCATATTCCTAGCACGCAATGACTACATCAAGCTTGTGACGCTACAAACTTGGATGCATTTGCAGTTCGTTTTGGTTGTGTTTCAGATTATTTTGTGCCCAATTGAAATGAATGGTAAATAATGTATTGTGTCATTTTGGAGTCACTTTTATTGTAAGTAAGAATAATGTGGATGCTAGCATGCTACCATGATTACAGATAATCCTGAATTAAATGTGAATAATGATGAGTGAGTAAATTACAGATGGTCAAAGATCATGCCCCCAAAGCATGCTAACCTCTCCTGTTATTGGTAATGTATGCTACACTACACGACCAAAAGTATGTGGACATCTGCTTGTCGAACATCTCATTCCAAAATCATGGGCATTAATATGGAGTTGATCCCCCCTTTGCTGCTATAACCGCCTCTACTCTTCTGGGAAGGCTTTCCACTAGATGTTGGAACATTGCTGCGGGGACTCAGCCACAAGAGCATTAGTAAAGTCGGGCACTGACGTTGGGCGATTAGGCCTGGCTTGCAGTCGGAGTTCCAATTCATCCCAAAGGTGACACCGATTTTGACAAACCATATCTGTATGGACCTTGCTTTGTGCACGGGGGAATTGTCATGCTGAAACAGGAAAGGGTCTTCCCCAAACTGTTGACACAAAGTTGGAAGCACAGAATCGTCTATAATGTAATTTTATGTTGTAGCGTTAAGATTTCCCTTCATTGGAACTAAGGGGCCTAGAACGAACCATGAAAAACAGCCCCAGACCATTATTCCTCCTCCACCAAATTTTACAGTTGGCACTATGCACTTGGGCAGGTAAAGTTCTCCTGGCATCCGGCAAACCCAGATTTGTCCGTCTGACTGCCAGATGGTGAATCGTCACTCCAGAGAACGTGTTTCCTCTGCTGCAGAGTCCAATGGCGGCGAGCTTTACACCACTCCAACCGACACGTGGCATTGCGCATGGTGATCTTAGGCTTGTCTGCGGCTGCTTGGCCATGGAAACCCATTTTATTTTGCTCCCAACTATGAGTTTCTGTGCTGACGTTGCTTCCAGAGGCAGTTTGGAACTCTGTAGTGAGTGTTGCAACCGAGGCCAGGCGATTTTTACGAGCTACGCGCTTCAGCACTTGGTGGTCCCGTTCTGTGAGCTTGTGTGGCCTGCCACTTTGCTGCTGAGCCGTTGTTGCTCCTAGACGTTTCCACTTCACAATAACAGCACTTACAGTTGACCAGGGCAGCTCTAACAGGGCTGAAATTTGATGAACTGACTTGTCGGAATGGTGGCATCCTATGACTGTGCCACGTTGAAAGTCTGAGCTCTTCAGTACGGGCCATTCTATTGCCAATGTTTGTCTATGGAGATTCCATGGCTGTGTGCTCGATTTTTCCTCCTCCTCCTCCTTCTTCCTCCTCCATAGGTGCCTCATTTTCCTCCTCCTCCTTAGGTGGAGTGTGTGTGTTAAAAAGAGACCCTCAAATGATAAACAAGCTCTGGTCAAAAAAGCTGACATCACTCCTGCTGCATCTCACTAACACATGACTGACGCCACTCTACTGTCCCACAAAGGAGGGGGAGGAAAACAGAGGAGAACCTCTTAAGTTTCCAGTCCAGTACAGAACTACCACTGATATGAGAGAGGACACAAGGAAGTGAGAGCAGTAAAGCAGAAAGAGAAGAATTCTCCAGAAAACGCTGTGTCTTGCTACTCGCCGAGAGAAGCTTAGACCAAACATAGATTCTATAGGGACACTGTTTTTTAGCTCAGATTGTAGAACTTGAAGCCTATCATGATGGAAGTGATCCTGACTAGACTGAGAGATTTCTCCTCTAAGGACGCCACCTTTGATGCCTGTAAGTCAGCCGGGCCCGTTGTGTCCAGGGACCCACAGACCACCAGAGACCCCTGCCTGGAGGAAGAGCTCCAGATGGAGGGCTGCATTCCTGGAGAATAGGGCAGCTGCCCCTACAAACTGGACTTTGAAAGTGCACTGGCCTGGCTGCACAGGGAACTGGTAAGACTGGACAATTGACTGAAGTCTTAGATTGTGAAATCAGAATGATTACGTCTCTCTAGAACTGATCAAACATGTAGTCTGTCTCCATGGACTTAGATGAGTAAACATATACTCAGCAACATTTACTATATGAATATATTGATGTTTTTGTATTTGCAACAGAAATACAAATTTGGTCTTTCCTGTATGTTTACAGATGATCATGGAAAATGGATTGCGATTATTCAGCACATTTACTGTGAGTTACTGTGAGACTCAAGAGTTATCTTGTCTTTCCATACTTTATATTTGTAGAGAAAGAGGACATGTTAACATGATTCTATGCTAGATATGAATACTCAAGCCCCCAAAACTATGACCTGTATGTGGTCTTCTGGCTCTGTGGGACTAGAGTGGAAATGGAGACATTTTTGTTGGCTATTAGGGCTAAGGTCAACGTATCGCTCACCTAATGAAATGATCTACTTGGTCAGTCATATTGTTAGTGTGTGAGAGTGTCCCGTTAATGCATTCTTGTAATTGAGATGTGCAGACAGGCTGGCGATGTTACGATGTCAACCGCTTGCCATTTAGTCCTTGCCAGTGCCTCGTCATGGCAACCAAGTGTCCCGAGCACACAAAACACACCAAACCTCGGCGTCAGACAGGACAAAGACACACTGGTTAAGGGAGAGAGCTGAAGACTATAGGTTACTTTACTGGCATAGCTCTGGCTTAGTTGGTTGAACAGAATAGGCATTGGACTACAAAACATACAGTACTGTGCATGGACAATATATTTTACATTTGAGTCATTTAGGAAAGATTCTCTTATCCTGAGCGACTTACCTCAGAGTTAAGTGAAGCACATTGACAGATTGTTCACCCAGTTAGCTCTGGGATTTGAGCCATCAACCTTTTGGGTACTGGCCCAATGCTCTTAATCGCTAGGCTACCTGCTGCCCAATGGCCAAAACATTTTATATAGATCCACTGGTCCACAAAGACACCATGTTATAAAACCATCTATACTGTCAGATGCACTGCAGGTCTTCGTCCTCTTTCATTTTCGGACCACCAACACATAAGACACTCACGTAAACTCTATCCAATTACTTCCACCTCCCAGTGACCAATGATTGCCGGCCTTTGATGTCATGAGACGTGGGTTTGTGCAGATACAGTGGGACCGGCCCAGTTCCAGTCCCTGTGTCCAGTATTCAGACAACCATTGTGCCATAGCTGCAACACAGCACAAATAGAAGTGACATCCACAAATTAGAACCATCGCCTCTCATCAAGTCTCATGGCCCAATATTCAGTAGTTCTCAAAAGAAAAAGCAAGAACTCCAGCAGGAACAAGCTCTTGTTTACTGTGTATCCCCCATGGTATATTAGGCATAGTTTGATCTGCTGCAATGGCTGGAATACACACAGAAAACACACACACGTCAAGGGGGATATCATCCCACAGGAAGCCCACTGCTCATACTTCACTCAAAGGAAAGTTCATGTTTCTTTTTCTAAAGCTTTTAAAGCCACATCACATCCTTTCAGTCTGAGCCCAATCCCAGTCTGATGCTGTAATTAACAGAGAAAGAAATGCAGATCTGATCATGGTCGGTTTTTGTTTGAACATTCCTCTCCCTGGGACAAACTTGGACTTGGCGATTCAGGGGAATTCCGAATATTCTATTCTCACAATGAGGGCAATTAGACTGGCTCTCATGAATAGAGAAGAAAGAGAGAGAGAAAAGCATTTGCATCTGAAAGAGGCAGCGCTCAACTGAAATGGTTTAGCCAGGTCATGTCAGGGAAAGGACATGAACTTCATCAGCTAAAAGAGACTAGAGGAAGCCGCAGCGCTGTTCAAAAAGAGAGATTTAGGCCTACAAATCAGTAGCTTACTACAAATCAGTAGCTTACTACAAATCAGTAGCTTACTACAAATCAGCAGCTTACTACAAATCAGTAGCTTACAGATGTGTCCTGCACTGGTTTTTTTTGTTACATGACATTTGGTTCTGTCTTTTGAACTATTTTTCTAAACTACTTGACAATTGTTTCTGCTATCTATTTATTTCTCTGTAATAGCTAGTATTTGCCTGTGAATACTATATGTCACAGCCGACTAACAGTATTTTACATTTGCTTGTGTCTGTTTCAGTGTATGTTACATCTGTGTCTGTCTTTCTCTTTTATGTCTATTTTTATTTCTTTATTTGATGTGTCTGTGTCTTTGTCGCTCTGTTTAAAATCCTAACTGTTTTGTGCAGATGGAAATGCAATCTCAGGACCAGGCCTTGATACAAAAGCTGATGGACCTTCACACAGCAATCCAAGAGCTCAAGCTTGAGAGTGCCGAGGAGGAGGAGGAGGAAGAAGAGGAGAAGGAGGAGTAGGAAGAAAAGGAATAGGAGGATGAGGAGACAGAGGTGGCTAGGAGCTGGGGCTTTGAGAGCGAGGCAGGGGGCAGTGGTAGTAGTGTTTACTCCAGCTCAGGGGAAGTGGGATTTTCCATATCCTGCCTGTCCACTAGAATGACACCATCTGCTCTTGGGTCATCTCTACCAAAAAGGACTTTCAGCAGAAGAAGCTCTGTGCCTTAATAAAACCACAAAAAGTACTCTCTTATGGACTGACCACATAGTCAATGTCAGGCATATACCACAATATCATCTATATCATCTATGCGCATGTGCGTGTGAGAGAATAATTCAATGTCTGAGACTGCAGAGCTTAAGTAAGCTGTGTAATTTTAAACTCTAACTAGATGGAAGAAACAACAACAGCTGCTATCACTGTACAAAGGTCATAAAGGTATCATAGTACATTTAAGAGAGAATAACCATTATTTATGGTAGCATATTGCCTGTAATGTCTCAACAATTTCAATATCATGACTGCATATCATTCCAATAAGCTCTAATACTCTTCCATATTACTTGAAATGGTCTGTTGTTACTGAAATTGTCACGTTTCCTTAAGGGCAGGGAGAAGGGGCAGAGTCAAGAGCAGGAGACTGAGGTCCAATAGTGCCGAAGTTTATTTCCACCGAAACAAAGGTGGTCAAAAGGCACAGGGTGCGCACAACACCCAAACGGAAAAGGTTATCCAAAAATGATAACGCACGGGGCGCAGCCCGGCAATAAAAATATAGAATGCACCATGCTGAAAACACAAAACCGTGTACACAAAATCACTACCCGTCGACATACAAATAATCCCGCACGAATACAGAACACAAAGGAACAAACTAAATACCCCCTCCCACTAATGGCAGACAAGAAACAGGTGCGGACCTAGACAGACAAAAACCAAAGAACACAGAAACATAGATCGGTGGCAGCTAGTAGACCGGCGACGACGACCGCCGAGCGCCGCCCGTCCGAGGAGGGGCGCCATCTTCTGAAATACAGTATTTTTAGAATGTCAAATTAATATGCAATTTGTATCATCCACCCACATGCTGTATATATTGATTTGTTGTACAACACTGTAATTGTACACCGATGTTTGTAGACTAAAACATGAATGTCAGTAACATACAGTGTATATACTTACTATAATGAATGACAACGCACCTTAGATTGAGATTATGTGTCTGTTCATTGACGGCACACAGGTTGGCATTTTGGAGTAATATCCAGTTGGCTGATCCAGCAGAATCATACAATACAATGAAGGGTCAAGTAAAATGTTTTTTTGAAGAAAGGGCATCAAAGTGAACAAGATAGGATACTGTGTAATGGATATAATGTTTAAGGGACAAGTGGAGGTGTTTATCCTTGCTACTGTAACTGCATTTGGGATAGGTACTGTACATAGCATGCCAGAACAATAAAGATTAAAAAATATTATGTACTGTACAGTTATTTCTGTCATATCAGAAAACATGTGAAGTCAAAAGCCCAACTGTTACCGAGACTTTAAGTTTCATGGTTTATTCTTAAAAAATATATACAGTGGGGGAAAAAAGTATTTGATCCCCTGCTGATTTTGTACGTTTGCCCACTTACAAAGGAATGATCAGTATAATTTTAACGGTAAGGTTTATATGAACAGTGAGAGACAGAATAACAACAAAAAAATCCCGAAAAACACATGTCAAAAATGTTATAAAATGATTTGCATTTTAATGAGGGAAATAAATATTTGACCACTCTGCAAAACATGACTTAGTACTTGGTGGCAAAACCCTTGTTGGCAATCACAGAGGTCAGACGTTTCTTGTAGTTGGCCACCAGGTTTGCACACATCTCAGGAGGGATTTTGTCCCACTCCTCTTTGCAGATCTTCTCCAAGTCATTAAGGTTTTGAGGCTGACGTTTGGCAACTCGAACGTTCAGCTCCCTCCACAGATTTTCTATGGGATTAAGGTCTGGAGACTGGCTAGGCCACTCCAGGACCTTAATGTGCTTCTTCCTGAACCACTCCTTTGTTGCCTTGGCCGTGTGTTTTGGGTCATTGTCATGCTGGAATACCCATCCATGAAGTTGTCCTGTCCCCTTAGCAGAAAAACACCCCCAAAGCATAATGTTTCCACCTCCATGTTTGACGGTTGAGATGGTGTTCTTGGGGTCATAGGCAGCATTCCTCCTCCTCCAAACACGGCGAGTTGAGTTGATGCCAAAGAGCTCCATTTTGGTCTCATCTGACCACAACACTTACACCAGTTGTCCTCTGAATCATTCAGATGTTCATTGGCAAACTTCAGACGGGCATGTATATGTATTCTTGAGCAGGGGGACCTTGCGGGCGCTGCAGAATTTCAGTTTTTCACGGCGTAGTGTGTTACCAATTGTTTTCTTGGTAACTATGGTCCCAGCTGCCTTGAGATCATTGACAAGATCCTCCCGTGTACTTCTGGGCTGATTCCTCACCGCTCTCATGATCATTGCAACTTCACGAGGTGAGATCTTGCATGGAGCCCCAGGCCGAGGGATATTGACAGTTCTTTTGTGTTTCTTCCGTTTGCGAATAATCGCACCAAATGTTGTCACCTTCTCACCAAGCTGATTGGCGATGGTCTTGTAGCCCATTCCAGCCTTGTGTAGGTCTACAATCTTGTCCCTGACATCCTTGGAGAGCTCTTTGGTCTTGGCCATGGTGGAGAGTTTGGAATCTGATTGATTGATTGCTTCTGTGGACAGGTGTCTTTTATAGAGGTAACAAGCTGCGGTTAGGAGCACTCCCTTTAAGAGTGTGCTCCTAATCTCAGCTTGTTACCTGTATAAAAGACACCTGGGAGCCAGAATTCTTTCTGATTGAGGGGGGTCAAATACTTATTTCCCTCATTAAAATGCAAATCAATTTATAACATTTTGACATGCGTTTTTCTGGATATTTTTGTTGTTATTCTGTCTCTCACTGTTCAAATAAACCTAACGTTAAAATTATAGACTGATAATTTCTTTGTCAGTAGGCAAACATACAAAATCAGCAGGGGATCAAATACTTTTTTCCCCACTGTATATATTAGCTTGTTGCTTCTGCACAGCAAATTGGCCAGCGTAACCTAATGTTGGTTTTTCTGTGTAACAGTTCTAGTATTAATTCGGGAGTTAAATTAACCCTGTAAGTGTAAAATTAACACTCGTTGGTGTAAAAGTGTTGGTGTTAATATCCAGCGTTAAAGCAAAGCCACACCCATCATTATCATATTTCCCAGCATGCTCTATTGCAGGTTTGTTTCAATATCTATGTTTTTTTATTGATGTAATCTTATGCTACTCAAATATAAATTACATACATTTTTCTAAACTAATCCAATCTATTACTTATTGCACCCATTACTGAAATGTTTTTTACAGTTTAGATGCTTTAGGTAGTCTCATATCTTAGGGTGTTTTCACACATCAAATCAATCAAATTAAATAAAATGTATTTATATAGCCCTTCTTACATCAGCTGATATCTCAAAGTGCTGTACAGAAACCCAGCCTAAAACCCCAAACAGCAAGTAATGCAGGTGTAGAAGCACGGTGGCTAGGAAAAACTCCCTAGAAAGGCCAAAACCTAGGAAGAAACCTAGAGAGGAACCAGGCTATGAGGGGTGGCCAGGCCTCTTCTGGCTGTGCCGGGTGGAGATTATAACAGTAGTTGTCGAGGGTGCAACAAGTCAGCACCTCAAGAGTAAATGTCAGTTGGCTTTTCATAGCCGATCATTGAGAGTATCTCTACTGCTCCTGCTGTCTCTAGAGAGTTGAAAACAGCAGGTCTGGGACAGGTAGCACGTCCAAGGAACAGGTCAGGGTTCCATAGCCACAGGCAGAACAGTTGAAACTGGAGCAGCAGCACGGCCAGGTGGACACAACCCAAGGTTAGTTCGAATCAGAGTTTGATTACTTGTTACATTGTATTTTTTTTATTTGGTCTGCTTGGTTTCGCATTGCCAAATGTCAAATGAACTGAAATTCAACATTGAACACTACCTCAAGAGTTTGAAACAATCTTATGACTATTACTCATCACATCATATCCAGTCCATTGGGTCCCTCACAGCCAACATCAAACATGCAACGTGACCTTTACAAGGGAATCCTCATTCCATCCAGCAAGGTCTCTTTTGTATAGCACTTCCCCGTATCTGTCTTAGAAATGCCAAAGGACAGTCTGGTCATGGGTTCAGACAGGGTTCCATGAACTTCCAGCAACATACCCCCACCCTCACTCTCTGTTTCCCCCAAGGGAGGTGTACTGGTTGGGGATGGTTAGTGGGGTTCATCCCCCTCTGGCTCCAGAGCCCCAGACATTCTCTCCCGCCTCTGGATATCATTGATGAGTCCCAGCAGGGTCTGGGCAAGCTGTTGGTCCTGAGAGCACATCTTAAGCTGCATGGTAATGATGGCAGAACAGATCAGCTTTTCATATCCAACACACATATTCATCAGGTGAAGAATAGTTCATTCAGATAAAATAGACAGACTGATTCATTGGTATGTTGTTTCTTTATTTACATTACATTGGCACACTTTAATAATGCCTTTGAATGATTCCTCATAAAACAAAGACAAAGAAATGCCATGATTTTTTGGGATAATCATGAGATTTAATCAATAGAATGGTACTTCAGAAAAAGGATTGTTGACATATATTTGACATTTGTATCTAAAAGCATAATTGAGAATGAATTAATCAAAGTTGGCATAATAGTGACAATGTGGCCTTACCCAGTCCTCCTTTAAGACCCCATAATATTTAATCTGTAGGTGCTAAAAAGCAAAAATCAATGTCATATGAAGCTTTACCACTTGCTATCCCGGAATACCTGGGATAGGATAAAGTAATCCTTCTAACCCCCCCCTAAAAAGCTTTAGATGCACTATTGTAAAGTGGTTGTTCCACTGGATATCATAAGGTGAATGCACCAATTTGTAAGTCGCTCTGGATAAGAGCGTCTGCTAAATGACTTAAAAGTAAATGTAAATGCTCTGTAACATGAGTAGTAATTTTGATTTCAATGACAATTTTCTTACAAACATAACATTTTTTAAATATCACATTTTTGATATGGCAGATTTTTCTATATATTGTTGAACATAATGTACGCTACGGGCATATCAAAGTTCCAGAGTGGGATCTCTCATAGTTTTAAAGTTATGGCCCATTTTATACAAATAAATTGGCATAGTAGGCAATGCAGCCAATCACAGTCCTCCTTTTACTTGTATCATTGCACATTCTGCAAATTACCAGCAGAATGTGACCATTTTCAATCCATTTTCACATTCACTCTGTTGTTAAAACTCTAAAAGTAGTAGAGATCCAACTCTGGAACTTTGATATGCCCGTAGATAATATTATGTTCAACAAAATGTTGAAACATTTCCAATATATACAGTATTTTCTTTATTCTTGTTTATATGTTTATATTAATGTACGAAATTGGATAAAGACATCAAAATACTACCCATATTACAGAGCAAGCGGTAAAGCTTCATAAGACACCTCTTTTTTCCTACAGATGAAACATTATGGAGTCTTAAAGAAGGCCTGGGTAAGACCAAAATGTCATAAATATGCCAACTTTGATTAATTATTTATTAATTAGGCTTTTAGATACAAATGTCAAATATATGTCAACCTAATTCCAAAGGACCCTTCTATGGATTAAATCTCAAGAAAAATCCCCAAAATCATGTCCTTTTTTGAGGATTCCCTCCTTTGCAACACAGACATTTCAGGTATTTTGTTCACTGAGGGATAGATGACTGAAACAGCGCAGAATCACAGGAACAATAAATAAAACACAAATTCATTCTTAGCCTTGGGTTGCACATCTACAGTAAACAATCCAACAATGCTCAACTCTATAATGCCGTACAACAACATATTACACTGTCACAGAGTCAACAGTATTCTAGGTGCAGATAATTCACCAGTTCAGATCTTAGCCAGGTTATGGCTCCATCTACAGTTGAAGTCGGACGTTTACATACACTTAGGTTGGAGTCATTAAAACTTGTTTTTCAACCACCTCACAAATTTCTTGTTAACAAACTATAGTTTTGGCAAGTTGGTTAGGACATCCACTTTGTGCATGACACAAGTAATTTTTCAAACAATTGTTTACAGACAGATTATTTCACTTGTAATTCAGTGTATCACAATTCCAGTGGGTCAGAAGTTTACATACACTAAGTTGACTGTGACTTTAAGCAGCTTAGAAAATTATGTCATGGCTTTAGAAGCTTCTGATAGGCTAATTTACATAAATTGAGTCAATTGGAGGTGTACCTGTGGATGTATTTCAAGGCCTACCTTCAAACTCAGTGTCTCTTTGCTTGACATCATGAGAAAATCAAAATAAATCAGCCAAGACCTCAGAAACAAAATTGTTGACCTCCACAAGTCTGGTTCATCCTTGGGAGCAGTTTCCAAACGCCTGAAGGTACCACGTTCATCTATACAAACAATAGTACGCAAGTATAAACACCATAGGACCACGAAGCCGTCATACCGCTCAGGAAGGAGACGCGTTCTGTCTCCTAGAGATTAATGTACTTTGGTGCGAAAAGTGCAAATCAATCCCAGAACAACAGCAAAGGACCTTGTGAAGATGCTGGAGGAAACAGGTACAAAAGTATCTATATCCACAGTAAAACGAGTCCTATATCAACATAACTGACATAACCTGAAAGGCCGCTCAGCAAGGAAGAAGCCACTGCTCCAAAACCGCCATAAAAACGCCAGACTACGGTTTGTCTTTGCACGTGGGGACAAAGATCGTACTTTTTGGAGAAATGTCCTCTGGGCTGATGAAACAAAAATAGAACTGTTTGGCCATAATGACCATCGTTATGTTTGGAGGAAAAAGGGGGAAGCTTGCAAGCTGAAGAACACCATCCCAACCGTGAAGCACGGGGTGGCAGCATCATGTTGTGGGGGTGCTTTGCCACAGGAAAGACTGGTGTCCTTCACAAAATAGATGGCATCATGAGGTAGGAAAATAATGTGGAAATATTTAAGCAACATCTCAAGACATCAGTCAGAAAGTTAAAGCTTGGTCGCAAATGGGTCTTCCAAATGGACAATGACCCCAAGCATACTTCCAAAGTTGTGGCAAAATGGCTTAAGGACAACAAAGTCAAGGGATTGGAGTGGCCATCACAAAGCTCTGACCTCAATCCTATAGAAAATTTGTGGGCAGAACTGAAAAAGCGTGTGCGAGCAAGGAGGCCTACAAACCTGACTCAGTTACACCAGCTCTGTTAGGAGGAATGGGCCAAAATTCACCCAACTTATTGGGAAGCTTGTGGAAGGCTACCCGAAAAGTTTGACCCAAGTTAAACAATTTAAAGGCAATGCTACCAAATACTAATTGAGTGTATGTAAACTTCAGACCCACTGGGAATGTGATGAAAGAAATAAAAGCTGAAATAAATCATTCTCTCTACTATTATTCTGACATTTCACATTCTTAAAATAAAGTGGTGATCCTAACTGACCTAAGACAGGGAATTTTTACTAGGATTAAATGTCAGGAATTGTGAAAAAAGGAGTTTAAATGTATTTGGCTAAGGTGTATGTAAACCTCCGACTTCCACTGTACATGTAGGTAGGGGTGAAGTAGCAGCAGTGAAAATAAAGGGGGATCAATGCAAATAGTTCGGGTAGCCATTTGATTAACTGTTCAGCAGTCTTATGGCTTGGGGGTAGAAGCTGTCAAGGAGCCTTTTCGACCTAGACTTGGCGTTCCAGTACCGCTGCCGTGCAGTAGCAGAGAGCAGTCTATGAATAGGGTGGCTTGAGTCTTTCAAACATTTTTGGGGGCCTTCCTTTGACAATGCCTGGTATAGAGGTCCTGGATGGCAGGAAGCTAGGCCCCAGTGATGTACTGGGCTGTACGCACTACCCTCTATTTTTGAGGATCTGAGGACCCAGGATCTGAGGACCCATCTTTTCAGTCTCCTGAGGGGGAATAGGCGTTGTCATACCCTCTTCATGAATGTCTTTCTGCATTTGGAACATGATGGTTTGTTGGTGATGTGGGCAACAAGGAACTTGAAGCTCTTGACCTGCTCCACTACAGCCCCGTCGATGTGAATGGGGACATGCTCTGTTGCCTGAAATCCATGGCTTCCAATTGGGGTATGTATGTACGGTCACTGTGGGGATGATTTCATTGATGCACTTATTGATGAAGCCGGTGACTGTTGTGGCGTACTCCACAATGCCATTTGATAAACAGTCCAGTAGCTTAGCATCTATGTCATCTGACCACTTCCGTATTGAGCGAGTCACTGGTACTTTCTGCTTTCATTTTTGCTTGTAAGCCGGAATCAGGAGGATAAAATGATGGTCAGATTTGCCAAAAGGAGGGCGAGCGAGAGCTTTGTACGCATTTCTGTGTGTGGAGTAAAGGGGTCTAGAGTTGTTTTTCCTCTGGTCATACATTGTTGTCCCGTGTGGCACAGTTGGTAGAGCATGGTGTTTGCAATGCCAGGGTTGTGGGTTCAATTCCCACGGGGGACTAGTATGGAATTTTTTTTTTTTTAAATGTATGAAATGTATGCATTCACTACTGTAAGTTGCTCTGGATAAGAGCATCTGCTAAATGACTAAAATGTAAATGTAATGTGACATGCTGGTAGAAATGAGGTAAAATGGATTTAAGTTTCCTGCATTAAAGTCCCCAGCCACAAGGAGAGCCACCTTTGGATGATAATCATCGAACTACCTTCATAAATTTGGAGAGCAGTGGGTAGACAGCCATGGAACCCTCTTGGCTGCCGTCATGGCATGCCGAGATAGTGGCTAAATACACTATCAATGAGGATGCTGCTCGGCCTGTAAAACAGTTTGCACATATGACTCTCACACCAGGTACAGAATATGCCCCACCACATTTTACATGATGCATTGGTGGAAGAAGCCATAGCGCTCTGCAATGTGTTCACCACATTGTACTGAAGGCCTCAAATGGTCCACTAATGCCTTGCAGAGGCCGGGCCTCAGGGGCAGCTGTCATGTGGTCCCTGTGAGGAGAGACAACAGGAGGCTGAACCATGGTGGTCTCGGCCAGCATGGAACTATCAAGAGCAGCTGGTGGTCCATCAAGAGGACCCTGTTTAGCGTAGCAGTAAATCAGGGAAAACGGTGGGAACGCGTAAAGCATTGTTGCCGGCCAGTCGTGAGCAAGGGCGTCCAGACCAAGAGGGCCTGTAGGGTCCAACATCAAGAACCAGCTGTGGCAATGAGTGTTCTCCTGAAATGCAAACAGGTCCACCTGTGCTCTCCTAAACCTGTCCCAAAGCTGTAGCACCACCTGAGGGTGTTGACTCTAGCCCCCTTCCATCTCTCAAGAGCATGTCCGCTGCATTGTTCAGGACCCCGGGGATATGTGCTGCTCACAGCGATGCCAAGCGGGTCTGGGCCCAAGGCAACAGTTCCCATGGCATTGGACCAGGAAATGCTGTCATTCCAGGTAGGGCTGGATCTCTTGGAGAGCTAGGTGAACCACCCTGAGCTCCGGCACCTTGATGTGTTGACCACTCCATGGGGGGCTCTAGCGGCCGCTGGCTGCCATGCCTCTGAACACGGCACCCCAAGTCATCAGAGAGGCGTCACCGCACACACCAGTTCTCTGCAGTGGAATCTGATCAGGCTCACCCCCTTTAACAGGAAGAAGTGTGATAGCCACTTCGATAGGGTCCTCAAACATGCACTCATCACCAACAATTGACGGTGTTGAACCATCGCTGGCGAGCCATGATGAAGTATCCCCAGTGGAACCAACAGTGAGGCCACTGTCAGTAGGCCGAGTAACTATTGGCACACTAACACTGACATAGCCGCCCCCCCCCCCCACCCCCCTGTAATGGCAGGTTAACGTGTCTATCAGACAGAACCCTTGGCCAGAATGAGGGGTTAGAATGTAGGTTGACACTCCTTTCATCTGAATTCATTCGGAAACATTCCGTCAATCAGGGCGTCAATACTAGAATACCCTGAGACATTAGAGGCGGCAGAACTATAGCAGTGGCCAGCATCGGAATTGGAGTTCATTGCCTTCCATCCCCTTATTCAGTACACATGGGGACCACTTACCTCTCTCAGTTTGGCCTTTGGGCCTGTGAGAAGCTGCCAATGCCGGTAGCAAGCACCTCAGGATTACTGCCGAGTGCCACCCTTCTTAGACGCAGTCTGCTGCCTGTGGGAAATGCTATACCGGAAATGGTAGTGTCTCTCTGTGGGAAGAAGAGAAAAGTAGTGTATATCCTGCAGTGTAACAGAAACATATATATAGTAAACCCAGCTATACAGTGTAATAGAGCTGAGTTGTGAGTTTACAAAGGAAACTAGCTAGTATAGTTACTGTAAAGTAGTGTAACAGAAAAACTGTTGAACACCAACTCAGCTACGCACTGTGTGAACAACAGCAGTATAATAGACCTGTAATGTGACTTTCCAATGGAAACTAGTATAGTTACTGTCTGTACTAGTAAAGTAGTGAAGAAAAAAAAACTATAGTAAACCCAGCTACACACAGTGCAATACTGCAGTGTAATATTGCAGAAAAGTATGTTTCCAAGGAAAACCAGGATAGTTACTGGAAACTAGGATAGTTACTGTCTGTACTGTAAACTAGTGCAACAGAACTATAGTAAACATAGCTACACACTGAAACTCTCAGTGTAATAGAGCTGAGATGTGAGTTTCCAAGGGAAACTAAGATAGTTTCTGTTTTACTGTATGTACAACAGAAAACTAGTAGCCCCAGCTACACACTGTGCAAGACCACAGTGTAATAACTGAAAAGTGAGTTTCAAAGGGAAAACTAGGATAGTCACTGAAAACTAGCATAGTTATCATATGTAGCCTACCTTAAGTAGTGCAACAGAAAAACTAGTAAACCCAGCTACACACAAAAACTAGTAAACCCAGCTGTCACGTCCTGACCAGCAGATGGAGCTGTTGTAGTAGTTTTGGGGTCAGGACGTGGCAGTCTTGTGTGTGTGTGTGATTGTTCTGTGTTGGTCTTGTGACTCCTGATCAGGAACAGCTGGGGATCGTTGTTCCTGATTGGGAGTCATATATGTAGGAGTATGTTTGTCACTTGGTTTTGTGGGTAGTTGTTTTTGCACTGCGTTGGTGAGCCTGCAAAACTGTTTAGTGTTGTGGGTATCATTTATTGTTTTGTCAAGTGGATGCGTTACTCTTTTTTTGTTAATTAAAATATGAGTATCCACAACTCTGCTGCATTTTGGTCTTCCCTGCAACACAACGAAGGATTTTGTGACAGAACTACCCACCACCAAAGGACCAAGCAGCGGAGAAAAGGACAGAGGCAAGTGAGGGAGGAATGTTGGAAGCAGTGCGCTCGGGAGGTGATGGATTCCTGGTCGCTGGAGGTGTTGACGGAGAGGATTGACTGGACATGGGAGCAGTTGCGGGTCCACTGTGACAACCTGCCTGGGAGGCAGGTAGAACCCGAGAGGCAGCCCCAATAATTTTTTAGGGGGGGGCACAGGGGCTATTTGGCGGTGCGAGATTACAGCCCCAGGCCAGCTCCCCGTACCCTTGTAGGGCAGACTGGACAGGTCGCGTGCTTTGGGGTTGGGGCTGTGGTGAGGCCTGGGATTTTCAGGCCGGTAGGCAAGGTACCAGCGCCCCGCATGTGCCAGGGCGAAGTAGGCATCGAGCCGGAAGGGGTGATGCCAACCCTGCGCTCAAGACCGCCAGTGCGCCTTTTCGGTCCGGTGTTTCCCGCTAGACGCACTAGCATGGAGGTGCGTGTCTCCAGGCTGGCACGTCCAGTACCAGCCCCACGCATCAGGAGTCTAGTGCGTCAGCCCAGCCTCGCCAGTCAACAGTCGCCAGAGCTGACCGCCAGTCAACAGTCGCCAGAGCTGACCGCCAGTCGTACGTCGCCAGAGCTGACCGCCAGTCGTACGTCACCAGAGCTGCCCGCCAGTCAACAGTCGTCGGAGCTGCCCGCCAGTCAACAGTCGTCGGAGCTGCCCGCCAGTCAACAGTCGTCGGAGCTGCCCGCCAGTCAACAGTCGTCGGAGCTGCCCGCCAGTCAACAGTCGTCGGAGCTGCCCGCCAGTCAACAGTCGTCGGAGCTGCCCGCCAGTCAACAGTCGTCGGAGCTGCCGGAGTGGCCAGACTGCGCTGAACTGCCGGAGTGGCCAGACTGCGCTGAACTGCCGGAGTGGCCAGACTGCGCTGAACTGCCGGAGTGGCCAGACTGCGCTGAACTGCCGGAGTGGCCCTCCTGTCCTCCGGCCCAGCCGGAGGGGCCCTCCTGTCCTCCGGCCCAGCCCGAGGGGCCCTCCTGTCCTCCGGCCCAGCCCGAGGGGCCCGTCTGCCTGGCGCAGCTATCGGCGCCACCGAAGTGGGCGACGCCGAGGGTGGAGCAAGGTCCACGTCCTGCACCGGAGCCACCTCCAGGATAGGTGGGTTGGGGAGGGAGGGTGTAGCACAGTGCCGTCGTTGACGGCAGCCACCCTCCCTTCCCTCCCTTATTGTTTAGGGGTTATTGTTTATGGGTTTTGTTGGGGATTTTGTTTGTTGGTGTTTTGTGTTAGGTGCATTCCGGGGTCTGCACCTTGAGGGGGGGGGTACTGTCACGTCCTGACCAGCAGATGGAGCTGTTGTAGTAGTTTTGGGGTCAGGACGTGGCATTCGTGTGTGTGTGTGTGTGATTGTTCTGTGTTGGTCTTGTGACTCCTGATCAGGAACAGCTGGGGATCGTTGTTCCTGATTGGGAGTCATATATGTAGGAGTATGTTTGTCACTTGGTTTTGTGGGTAGTTGTTTTTGCACTGCGTTGGTGAGCCTGCAAAACTGTTTAGTGTTGTGGGTATCATTTATTGTTTTGTCAAGTGGATGCGTTACTCTTTTTTTGTTAATTAAAATACGAGTCTCCACAACTCCGCTGCATTTTGGTCTTCCCTGCAACACAACGAAGGATTTTGTGACACCAGCTACACACAAAAACTAGTAAACCCAGCTACACACAAAAACTAGTAAACCCAACTACGCACTGTGCGAAAAATAACAGTAGTAACAGAGCTGTCAGTTTCCAATTAAGGGATAGTTACTGTCTGTACTGTAAAGTAGTGCAACAGAACTATAGTGAACCCAGCTACACACTGAAACCCTCAGTGTTATAGAGCTGAGATTTGAGTTTCCATGGGAAACTTTGATAGTTATTGTCTGTACTGTAAAATAGTAACAGAACTATCACCACCCAGCAACTGTGTGAAAAAAAAAAAAAGGTGTAATCTCACTATGGTGAGGCTAGCATAAACTCAGCCCAATAGTGGAAAATGAAACCAACAGCGTAATATTACTGTGCCTATAGTAAACACTTCGCAATACTGTATGATAGTAAAGATTACTACGGACCCATTATCAGCCTTTGTCTCTTACACTATCTGAAAGAGAGGAGACATGAATGGCTGTAGCTTTTCCTTGTGGAAAAATAATTAAGTCTATGTCTGTAGTAAACACTGCACAATACTATATAATAGTAAAGATTACTATGGAGTTACACTATCAGCCTTTGTCTCATACACTATCTGAATGAAGGAGAGGAGATATGAATGGCTGTAGCTTTTCATTAATGAATTAAGCCAACAGTGTAATATACTATGTCTATGGCAGTGGTGTGTATTCATGGATGCCAAGGGAAGCCAGGCTTCCTCCAAAAAATAATGTATCTTTCGTTCCTCTGTATTTCATAATTTTCCTGAATGTATCTCACCGGAGAAAACATCAGAGCGAGCGAAACAGCGCTCCTCTGTCTCTGTATGTGTAGTCCGTCTAGCTGATACTATCTGGTCCAAAAGAGTATGAAATAGTTGCCACCCGTAGCATTGAATGCAAGGGAAGCCAGCGAGCATTTGGCCTCCCTTGATAAAAAAAAATGTAAAAAAATAATAGCCAATCAGCATTGAGCTAAACTGAGTGAGCTCAACTAAGAATGGTCCTGGTGCACCAAAAAAAAGTGTCAAGGGAAGACAGTTTGGATTTGGCGTCACTCCTATCAAATCGCATCAAGAGCATACGTCATTGACAGAAACAACTTGAATTGCTGCATTTCATTGTGTGGTTGTCCTCCGGTGGCTAGCTAGCTAGCTAAAATTGGCCCTTTCCTAAATTAGCCATGGATAGAGATAGGGAATTGGACTTGTGGTTTTACTTAATTCTCTGTACTGGACAATGATTATAACGGCAATTCTGATCCAACCATTAATTCATACATTGTGTCCCTGGTCTGAGAGGACGGCATTTCAATATGTAGCTAGATGTAGAAGGCTAATGTTAACTAGCTAACGTTGCCCTTGAAATAAAGTTAGGCTAGTGAGCAAGCATTTTAGCCAGGTAGCCTAAGACAACAAAAAATAAAAGCGTGTACTGTATGACAGAGTGATAGACCATTTCGTCAACATGAAAGAGAGAAGGATTGCATTGGCGTTTCTCTAAAAGTAGGGTGAGTCAACATGTTTTTCTACTTGCACGAACGCGCACGCATACACAAGCACAAAGAAATCAGAATCATGGAGGGCCACATCATACGTATTTAGCTTACGTTGATTGGACTAAATTGTTCTTTTGTATCTTTTAGTTGTCACAAGCATAGGTGATTTGAGGATGTTGAAATGTTGAAGATGAAATGGTGCTGGAATAGTGAAGGCAGCTCCTGTTTTATTTGCGACTTGCATTAACTTTCTGTGGTTCTAAATCAATATGTTAGTGGTTCGAAAATGTCTGAAACTTGCTGGACCATGCTGTAGGTTATGTAACTGTTTGTTACATTCAATAAATGCTTTGTGGACTGCTTTATGGACTGACAGAGTTTGCTCTCTGGTTTTGTGATGAAACAAAGGTGTGGTTGAATTTATTCTGCCACTATGTCTTCTTATCGTCTTGACCTTTAGGCCAATACTGTATATCATGGTCGCAAGGCATATGAACTAACAGGTTATAGAGCAAACAACGCAATTATCACAATACATAGGTTGTAATATGGCTTTTTTTTGGCTCCCCCAGTGATTTTACCCACACACTACTACTGGTCTATAGTAAACACTGTGCAATACTGTATAATAATATAAATCAATATGGACCTACAGTATCAGCCTCATACACTATGTGAAGCGCCATTCGTAAAGAATGGCGCCGGAGAGGATGGCTGCCATTTTACTGGCTCTTAACCAACCGTGTTATTTTGTTTGTTTTTTCGCATTGTTTGTAACTTATTTTCTACATAATGTTGCTTCTACCGTCTCTTATGACCGAAAAGAGCTTCTAGACATCAGAACAGCGATTACTCACCTCAAATTGGACGAATAATTTTTCTTTAATGAGTCAGACGGGAAGGATATACTCCAAACACCCGAACAGGCCCTCATCCCCGTCATCCGCAGGAGAAAGAAACTGAGATTTTGGTAAAGAGATTGGGGTGCCTTGTGAGGATCTGGCGACGAGTGGCTAATCTGTCTTGGCCATCCGTACTGTTAGCCAACATTCAATCGCTGGAAAATAAATGGGACGAACTGAAAGCACGTATATCCTACCAACAGGACATTAAAAACTGTAATATCTTCTGTTTCACCAAGTCGTGGCTGAACAACGACATTAATAACATATAGCTGGCGGGTTATACACTCTATCGGCATGGTAGAACAGCAGCCTCTGGTAAGACACGGGGCGGCGGCCTATGTAAACAACAGCTGGTGCACGATATCTAAGGATGTTCCGGAACTCCAATTTGAGCAGCAGCAGCTGAAAAATGAGCTCCTACAAATATTGAAATTTACATGGTTTTTAGGGTGAAGTACATCGGAAAAAAGCAAAAGAAAACTGCAAGACTGAAGAGGAGAAAAAACAAGCAACAAACAAAGAAGATAGGCTTTTGAAAAATAACTATTTTTCATAAAATTGTAGTTATCTTAGCTAGCTGAATTGTTTACCAGTTGCTAAGCAGTTGCTAGGGACTCTTTTGGAAGAAGCTAGCTAGCTAACGAAGAACAACAAAGAATATCTAGTTAATAGAAGAAAAGAAAGAGAAAATCAGGACAGAAGAAAAAGGATATCAAAGTGAAACAGTTCTCTAAAGACACAAGAGACAATAATACAAGAAACAACACTTCTGTAGCTTGTCAACTATGTGTCTGTCTATCCCTGTTCTCTCCCCTCTGCACAGGCCATACAAACGCTTCACACCGCGTGGCCGCTGCCACTCTAACCTGGTGGTCCCAGCGCGCACGACCCACGTGGAGTTCCAGGTCTCCGGCAGCCTCTGGAACTGCCGGTCTGCAGCCAACAAGGCTGAGTTCATCTCAGCCTATGCTACCCTCCAGTCCCTAGACTTCCTGGCGCTGACGGAAACATGGATTGCAACAGATAACACTGCTACTCCTACTGCTCTCTCTTCGTCTGCCCAAGTGTTCTCGCATACCCCTAGAGCATCGAGCCAGCGGGGTGGTGGCACTGGAATCCTCATCTCTCCCAAGTGGACATTCTCTCTTTCTCCCCTGACCCATCTGTCTATCTCCTCATTTGAATTCCATGCTGTCACAGTTACCAGCCCTTTCAAGCTTAACATCCTTATCATTTATCGCCCTCCAGGTTCCCTTGGAGAGTTCATCAATGAGCTTGACGCCTTGATAAGTTCCTTTCCTGAAGATGGCTCACCTCTCACAGTTCTGGGTGACTTTAACCTCCCCACGTCTACCTTTGACTCATTCCTCTCTGCCTCCTTCTTTCCACTCCTCTCCTCTTTTGACCTCACCCTCTCACCTTCCCCCCCTACTCACAAGGCAGGCAATACGCTTGACCTCATCTTTACTAGATGCTGTTCTTCCACTAATCTCATTGCAACTCCCCTCCAAATCTCCGACCACTACCTTGTATCCTTTTCCCTCTTGCTCTCATCCAACACTTCTCACTCTGCCCCTACTCGGATGGTATTGCGCCGTGCCAACCTTCGCTCTCTCTCTCCCGCTACTCTCTCCTCTCTCCTCTTCCACCCTATCATCTCTTCCCTCTGCTCAAACCTTCTCCAACCTATCTCCTGATTCTGCCTCCTCAACCCTCCTCTCCTCCCTTTCTGCATCCTTTGATTTTCTCTGTCCCCTATCCTCCAGGCCGGCTCGGTCCTCCCCTCCTGCTCCGTGGCTCGACGACTCACTACGAGCTCACAGAACAGGGCTCCGGGCAGCCGAGCGGAAATGGAGGAAAACTCGCCTCCCTGCGGACCTGGCATCCTTTCACTCCCTCCTCTCTACATTCTCCTCTTCTGTCTCTGCTGCTAAAGCCACTTTCTACCACTCTAAATTCCAAGCATCTGCCTCTAACCCTAGGAAGCTCTTTGCTACCTTCTCCTCCCTCCTGAATCCTCCTCCCCCTCCCCCCCCCTCCTCCCTCTCTGCGGATGACTTCGTCAACCATTTTGAAAAGAAGGTTGACGATATCCGATCCTCGTTTGCTAAGTCAAACGACACCGCTGGTCCTGCTCACACTGCCCTACCCTATGCTTTGACCTCTTTCTCCCCTCTCTCTCCAGATGAAATCTCGCGTCTTGTGACGGCCGGCCGCCCAACAACCTGCCCACTTGACCCTATCCCCTCCTCTCTTCTCCAGACCATTTCCGGAGACCTTCTCCCCTACCTCACCTCGCTCATCAACTCATCCTTGACCGCTGGCTACGTCCCTTCCGTCTTCAAGAGAGCGAGAGTTGCACCCCTTCTGAAAAAACCTACACTCGATCCCTCCGATGTCAACAACTACAGACCAGTATCCCTTCTTTCTTTTCTCTCCAAAACTCTTGAACGTGCCGTCCTTGGCCAGCTCTCCTGCTATCTCTCTCAGAATGACCTTCTTGATCCTAATCAGTCAGGTTTCAAGACTGGGCATTCAACTGAGACTGCTCTTCTCTGTGTCACGGAGGCTCTCCGCACTGCTAAAGCTAACTCACTCTCCTCTGCTCTCATCCTTCTAGACCTATCTGCTGCCTTTGATACTGTGAACCATCAGATCCTCCTCTCCACCCTCTCCGAGTTGGGCATCTCCGGCGCGGCCCACGCTTGGATTGCGTCCTACCTGACAGGTCGCTCCTACCAGGTGGCGTGGCGAGAATCTGTCTCCGCACCATGCGCTCTCACCACTGGTGTCCCCCAGGGCTCTGTTCTAGGCCCTCTCCTATTCTCGCTATACACCAAGTCACTTGGCTCTGTCATATCCTCACATGGTCTCTCCTATCATTGCTATGCAGACGACACACAATTAATCTTCTCCTTTCCCCCTTCTGATAACCAGGCGGCGAATCGCATCTCTGCATGTCTGTCAGACATATCAGTGTGGATGACGGATCACCACCTCAAGCTGAACCTCGGCAAGACGGAGCTGCTCTTCCTCCCGGGGAAGGACTGCCCGTTCCATGATCTCGCCATCACGGTTGACAACTCCCTTGTGTCCTCCTCCCAGAGTGCTAAGAACCTTGGCGTGATCCTGGACAACACCCTGTCGTTCTCCACTAACATCAAGGCGGTGACCCGATCCTGTAGGTTCATGCTCTACAACATTCGCAGAGTACGACCCTGCCTCACACAGGAAGCGGCGCAGGTCCTAATCCAGGCACTTGTCATCTCCCGTCTGGATTACTGCAACTCGCTGTTGGCTGGGCTCCCTGCCTGTGCCATTAAACCCCTACAACTCATCCAGAATGCCGCAGCCCGTCTGGTGTTCAACCTTCCCAAGTTCTCTCACGTCACCCCGCTCCTCCGCTCTCTCCACTGGCTTCCAGTTGAAGCTCGCATCCGCTACAAGACCATGGTGATTGCCTACGGAGCTGTGAAGGGAACGGCACCTCCATACCTTCAGGCTCTGATCAGGCCCTACACCCAAACAAGGGCACTGCGTTCATTCACCTCTGGCCTGCTGGCCCCCCTACCTCTGAGGAAGCACAGTTCCCGCTCAGCCCAGTCAAAACTGTTCGCTGCTCTGGCACCCCAATGGTGGAACAAGCTCCCTCACGACGCCAGGACAGCGGAGTCAATCACCACCTTCCGGAGACACCTGAAACCCCACCTCTTTAAGGAATACCTAGGATAGGATAAAGTAATCCTTCTAACCCCCCCCCCCCCTTAAAAGATTTAGATGCACTATTGTAAAGTGGTTGTTCCACTGGATATCATAAGGTGAATGCACCAATTTGTAAGTCGCTCTGGATAAGAGCGTCTGCTAAATGACTTAAATGTAAATGTAAGGAAGTCTCAAGGTTTTGCTCGCCTGAGGTAGAGTATCTCATGATAAGCTGTAGACCCCACTATCTACCTAGAGAGTTTTCATCTGTATTTTTCATAGCTGTCTACATGCCACCACAGACCGCACTCAATCAGCTGTATACCGCCATAAGCAAACAGGAAAACACTCATCCGGAGGCGGCGCTCCTTGTGGCCGGGGACTTTAATACAGGGAAACTTAAATCAGTTTTACCTAATTTCTATCAACATGTTAAATGTGCAACCAGAGGGGAAAAAACTCTAGATCACCTTTACTCCACACACAGAGACGCGTACAAAGCTCTCCCTCACCCTCCATTTGGCAAATCTGACCATGATTCTATCCTCCTGATTCCTGCTTTCAAGCTAAAATTAAAGCAGGAAGCACCAGTGATTCGATCTATAAAAAAGTGATCAGATGAAGCAGATGCTAAACTACAGGACTGTTTTGCTAGCACAGACTGGAATATGTTCCTGGATTCTTCCGATGGCATTGAGGAGTACACTGGCTTCATCAATAAGTGCATCGATGACGTCGTCCCCACAGTGACTGTACGTACATACCCCAACCAGATGCCATGGACTACAGGCAACATTCGCACTGAGCTAAAGGGTAGAGCTGTCGCTTTCAAGGAGAGGGACTCTTACTCGGAAGCTTATAAGAAATCCTGCTATGCCCTCCGACGAACCATCAAACAGGCAAAGCATCAATACAGGACTAAGATCGAATCGTACTACACCGGCTCTGACGCTCGTCAGATGTGGCAGGGCCTGCAAACTATTACAGACTACAAAGGGAAGCACAGCCAAGAGCTGCCCAGTGACACGAGCCTACCAGATGAGGTAAATAACTTATATGCTTGCTTTGAGGCAAGTAACACTGAAACATGCATGAGAGCATCAGCTGTTCTGGACAACTGTGTGATCACGCTCTCCGCAGCCAATGTGAGTAAGACCTTTAAACAGGTCAACATTCACAAGGCCAGACGGATTACCAGGACGTGTACTCTGAGCATGCGCTGACCAACTGGCAAGTGTCTTCACTGACATTTTCAACCTCTCCCTGTCTGAGTCTGTAATACCAACATGTTTCAAGCAGACCACCATAGTCCCTGTGCCCAAGCACACTAAGGTAACCTGCCTAACGTCTCCAGCCATGAATTGCTTTGAAAGGCTGGTCATGGCTCAAATGAACATCATTATCCCAGAAACCCTAGACCCACTCCAATTTGCATACCGCCCCAACAGATCTGCAGATGATGCAATCTCTATTGCACTCCACATTGCCCTTTCCCACCTGGACTAGACCCACTCCAATTTGCATACCGCCCCAACAGATCTGCAGATGATGCAATCTCTATTGCACTCCACATTGCCCTTTCCCACCTGGACAAAAGGAACACCTATGTAAGAATGCTATTCATTGACTACAGCTCAGTGTTCAACACCATAGTGCCCTCAAAGCTCATCACTAAGCTAAGGACCCTGGGACTAAACACCTCCCTCTGCAACTGGATCCTGGACTTCCTGACGGCCGCCTCCAGGTGGTAAGGGTAGGTAACAACACATCTGCCACGCTGATCCTCAACACGGGGGCCCCTCAAGGGTTCGTGCTCAGTCCCCTCCTGTACTCCCTGTTCACTCATGACTGCATGTTCAGGCACGACTCCAATATCATCATTAATTTGCAGATGACACAACAATGGCAGGCCTGATCACGACAACGATGAGACAGCCTATAGGGAGGAGGACCGAGCACGCCCTCATTCTCATCGACGGGGCTGTAGTGGAGCAGGTTGAGAGCTTCAAGTTCCTTGTCGTCCACATCACCAACAAACTGACATGGTCCAAGCACACCAAGACAGTCTTAAAGACAAAACCTATTCCCCCTCAGGAGACTGAAAAGATTTGGCACAGGTCCTCAGATCCTCAAAAGATTTTACAGCTGCACCATCGAGAGCATCCTGACGGGTTGCATCACAGCCTGGTATGGCAACTGCTCGGCTTCCGACCGCAAGGCATTACAGAGGGTGGTGCGTTCGGCCTAGTACATCACTGGGGCCAAGCTTTCTGCCATTCAGGACCTCTATACCAGGCGGTGTCAGAGGAAGGCTGTAAAAATGGTCAAAGACACCAGCCACCCTAGTCATAGACTGTTCTCTTTGCTACTGCAAGCGGTAACGGAACGCCAAGTCCAGGTCCAAGAGGCTTCTAAACAGCTTCAACCCTCAAGCCATAAGACTCCTGAACATCTAATCAAATGGCTATCCAGACTATTTGTATTGCCCCCCCCCCCCCCCCCTCCATTTTCTACGCTGCTGCTACTCTCTGTTATTATCTCTGCATAGTCACTTTAATAACTCTTCCTACATATACATATTACCTCAATTACCTCAACACCGGTGCATTTTATAAAACCAAAAGCTTACCTTGACTTGGAAGAGTTTCAGTGTTGTGTTGGATAGTCATAGTCAGCTAGCTAACATAGCATCCCTCTGTTTGAGCCGGGTGTTTGAGTAACTAAACTTGCCAGCTGTATTTGCTAGCTAAGTAAGTGAAACTGAAAGTGAAAACAAATGATAAAATCTTTCTCTCTCTCTTGCTTCTCCTTCATTTTTTAATAAATTAATTTGTTTAAAACTTTTCAACTAATGTCTTTCTCTCTCTGAGTCAACTACTCACCACATTTTATGCATTGCACTGCTAGCTAGCTTCAGCTTATGCTTTCAGTACTAGATCCTTTGATTGGGTGGACAACATGTCAGTTCATGTTGCAAGAGAGCTGATAGGTTGGAGGATGTCCTACGGAAGTTGCCATAATTACTGTGTAAGTCTATGGAAGGGGGTGAGATCCAAGGGCCTCCTAGGTTTTGTATTGAAGTCAATATACCAAGAGGAGGACGGAAGCAAGCTGTCCTCCGGCTACACCATTGTGCTACCCTACAGAGTGCTGTTGAAGCTACTGTAGACCTTCATTGCAAAACAGTGTATTTTAATCAATGATTTGGTGATGTGAATATATTTAGTATAGTTTTATCTAAAAAGGATAACTTTTTCAATGTTTTACAATTTTCATTTTTATGAAATTCACTGAGGAGGATGGTCCTCCCCTTCTTCCTCTGAGGACCCTCCACTGGTGGGGGTTAAGGTTGTCAGGACGTAAGGGAAAGTGGGTTTATACCTGTGCTCAATCCTGTGATGTTTACCTCTCGTTAAGATAGCTACTTTGCATAAGTTGTTCACCGTGGAACACACAAGAGTCTAGGCAAGATGGCTGTACCCTGTGAGAAATGTAAATGTAGTGCGCCTCGCGACACCTAGCTCACTCTCAGCTCAGGGGAGAACTGCAAGTCCGCAGGAGTGAAACATACACAGTCTCCCGATCTTGTGGTGTAGGCGCGGTTCCCGAACCCGAAGGCTAAAACAGGGAAGGTTCCGGTAGACAGACAAGTCACACAAAACGAATACAAACCTTCAAACAAACTGAGTATCGCCCAGGTAAGTACACTGTCACAAATAATAAAAACAAGGACAAAACCCAAATGAGATGGCACAAGCCAAACCAAGTGGGGAGACAGCACGGCACCCAGATGGACAGGCTATCTAGCTAGCTGCTCGAGGATATTGAATAGGTGCGGGTATACTTCTGTGCTTAAAATTTCTAGCCCAATGACCTCTGAAGGCCTGAAAACTAGCCCCCCAAAAATGTTCGCAGCAAGAGAAGAGTTGCCACATTTATCCATGAAACTCTTTTTCCATAACATTATCAAGCGAATTAAGAAGGAATATCTACGTCATTTTTAACTAAGCTAAATTCAGTTTTCCATCAAATAATAATTCTTGCAAGTTTAAAAATATGTCGCAAGAGAAAAGTTAAATGTCCCTTTGTCACGCCCTAACCATAGAGGGCCCTCTGGGTTCTCTATGGTGTATAGGTCAGAGCGTGACTAGGGGGGTTTCTAGTGTTTGTATTTCTATGTTGGTGGTTTGTATGGTTCCCAATTAGAGGCAGCTGGTAATCGTTACCTCTAATTGGGGATCATATTTAGGTAGCCCTTTTTCCCACCTGTGTTTGTGGGATATTGTTTGTGTTAGTGTTTTGTTGCACTACGGCTTTCACGTTCGGGTTATGTTTATAGTTTTTTTTGTAGTTTCACTGTGAAATAAAGTATGTGGAACTCAACTCACGCTGCGCCTTGGTCCGCTCATTACGACGAATGTGACACCCTTATTAAACTTTCAAATCAAATCATATGTTATTCGTCACATGCGCCGATTACAACAGGTGTAGACTTTACCGTGAAATGCTTAGTTACAAGCCCTTTACCAACCATGCATTTAAAAAAATAGACTTAAGAAAATATTTACTAAATAAACTAAAGTTAAAAAATAAAATAAAAAAGTAACACAGTAAAATAACAATAACGAGGCTATATAAAGGGGGTACCGCTACCGAGTAAAGGGGTACAGGTTAGTCGAGGTAATTTGTACATGTAGGTAGGGGTAAAGTGACTATGCATTGATAATAAACAGGGAGTAGCAGTAGTGTAAAAACAAAGGGGGCAGTGTAAATAGTCCGGGTGGCAATTTGATTAATTGTTCAGCAGTCTTATGGTTTGGGGGTAGAAGCTGATAAGGAGCATTTTGGTCCTAGACTTGGTGCCCCAGTAACACTTGCCGTGTGGTAGCAGAGAGAACAGTCTAGGGTGACTGGAGTCTTTGACAATTTTTGGGGCCTTCCTCAGATCATTTTCTATCAATGGATGTTGATTTAACTTGTTTTGACTGCTATGATTAAACAATAAGGCCCTAGGAGGTATGGTATATGGCCATTATACGACGGCTAAGGGCTGTTCTGTGGACATAGCCCTTAGCAGTGGTATATTGGCCATATACCACAAACCCCTGAGGAGCCTTATTGCTATTATAAATTAGTAACCAGTAAAACTTTTTTTTTTGTCATTCCCATGGTACAGTCTGATATACCATGGCTTTCAACCAATCAGCATTCAGGGCTCAAACCACCCAGTTTAGAATTGTAAATAAATCCTGTTTGTGCGTGTACATTACTATAGATAAATCAGACAGAGTTTGAGTGATGAAAGTTGGAAAGAGGATCTCAATCTCTGTGCAAGAAATACTTGGATGAACTTAAAAAAACGAATGTTAGGTTATTTTCTGGCAATTGTGCCTTCATTATGTGCCAGATGTTAAGACTACAAACCGTTATAAATGGCCTATTTGCGAGATAAACGTGTGATTAGACATTCAGAACATCCGACGCTCACCCCCTGAAGACCTGGGGCTGACTCAGGGGTGATTTGATCCCTGCGCGACCGAAATTAAGCAACCCCCACTCTTGGCCTTGCAAGCTAGCAATGAACATTTTGCAGAAACATAACCCAATGTTGTATATCTCACTGCTTTCTTCCATGCGCTGTGCTCTCCTGACGACTAAAAATGACTCCATAATGAAACTGACATTAAATGTGGCCAATGATACATTCACGATAGAGCTGTGACCATGATCATAATTGATAACTTCCAATTTAATTAACTAAACATGGCCATTAACAATTTCCTAATAACACAAGGCTACAACAACAAACGGAGTTAAAAGATATTTATTAAATCCATTTGCCAGCTCCAGGAAGGCTGGCACAAATTGAAAATGAATAACAAATGAATAGCTTACTTGATGGCCAACAGATGCAAATTTTGCCTATCATTCTCCACATTTAATATAATTTTAAATGTGGATTTATTTCCCTTAACAGAAGCATGTGATGGAGTTCCATAACTTCCATTTCTATTTACACTCGGGCAGCACTACAGACCCTAGAACTGAGCATTGAGTAAAACCCTTCGCGTGACAGGGTTCTCCATAAGGAAAGTCGACATTTGAATGCAGTTTACTTTAAACCACCTCTGAGCGAATTTATCTAAAGAGCTATTGTTCGCCTAAAGTGTCACAGAGGTCGTAAAATGGAGACCAAGACGCAGCGTGGATAGTGCTCATTTTCAAACTTTTTAATGATGATACTTGACAAAATAACAAAAACGACCAACACAGTCCCGTCAGGTACAAAGACTAAAACGGAAAACAACTACCCACAACCCCAAAGGAAAAACAGGCTGCCTAAGTATGGCTTCCAATCAGAGACAACGAAAGACACCTGCCTCTGATTGGAAACCATACCCGGCCGAACATGAAAACCAACACATAGAAAATGATAACTAGAACAAACCCACATAGAAACAGAAAACCCAAAATACCTACAAAACAAACCCCCCCTGCCACGCCCTGACCACTCTACTACAGCAAATGACCTCTTTCACTGGTCAGGACGTGACATAAAGACCTTTTACAATTCTTTGTCGCTGTTCTATCAGTTCTAGCGCATTAATATGTTTTATGGAAACAGGTGTCTCCATAATGACCAATCTAAATAGCCACCCTACAACTGGTAAAAAGTTGTCACGATGTGCGTGCATGCTGCTCTGTCTCGTTGACACAGTTGCCTCTGCTGCAGCACTCTCTCAACCAGTGCTCCCAACGCATACACACACCTCTGGCCCTCCCCACCATTCATTCACCCACTCACTCACTCACTCACTCACTCACTCACTCACTCACTCACTCACTCACTCACTCACTCACTCACTCACTCACTCACTCACTCACTCACTCACTCACTCACTCACTCACTCACTCACTCAGTAACAACCTGCTCACTGCCTGATAGTCAGAAGCAGCAGGTTACAGTTAATATATATATATCAGTGGAGGCTCCTCAGAGGAGGAAGGAGAGGACATCCTCCTCAGTGAATTCCATAAAAGTAAAAATGGTAAACATTTAAAAATGTATGCTTTTTAGCTAAAACGACACTAAATATAATCAAGTCACCAAATAATTGATAAAACATTGTCGTGACTTGACTTCTAACCTCTATGGGACCGGCGGGACGAATTCGTCCCACCTACGTAACAGCCAGTTGAATCCTGTGGCGCGATTTTCAAAACCTTTGAAATGCTATTACTTCAATTTCTCAAACATATGACTATTTTACAGCTATTTAAAGACAAGACTCTCGTTAATCTAACCACACTGTCCGATTTCAAAAAGGCTTTACAACGAAAGCAAAACATTAGATTATGTCAGCAGAGTACCAAGCCAGAAATAATCAGACACCCATTTTTCAAGCTAGCATATAATGTCACAAAACCCCAGAAGACAGCTAAATGCAGCACTAACCTTTGATGATCTTCATCAGATGACAACCCTAGGACATTATGTTATACAATACATGCATGTTTTGTTCAATCAAGTTCATATTTATATCAAAAAACAGCTTTTTACATTAGCATGTGACGTTCAGAACTAGCAAATTCCCCGCAAACTTCCGAGGAATTCGCTAACAATTTACTAAATTACTCACGATAAACGTTCACAAAAAGCATAACAATTATTTTAAGAATTATAGATACAGAACTCCTCTATGCACTCGATATGTCCGATTTTAAAATAGCTTTTTGGTGAAAGCACATTTTGCAATATTCTAAGTACATTGCCCAGGCATCACGGGCTAGCTATTTAGACACCCGGCAAGTTTAGCACTCACCAATATCACATTTACTTATATTAAAATATTTCGATTACCTTTTTGTTGTCTTCATCAGAATGCACTCCCAGGACTGCTACTTCAATAACAAATGTTGGTTTGGTCCAAAATAATCCATCGTTATATCCGAATAGCGGCGTTTTGTTCGTGCGTCCCAGACACTATCTGAAATGGTAAATCAGTGTCGCGCGCATGGCGCAATTCGTGACAAAAAAAATCTAAATATTCCATTACCGTACTTCGAAGCATGTCAACCGCTGTTTAAAATCCATTTTTATGCCATTTTTCTCGTAAAAAAGCGATAATATTCCGACCGGGAATGTCCCTTTAGCTAAACAGAGGAAAGTAAACAAAGCTTTCGGTCGACGCGGGCACGAGCCTGAGTCTCACAGTACTGTAACCAGCCACTACCCAAACGCGCTACTTTTTTTCAGCCAGAGCCTGCAAAGCCATGATTCAGCTTTTTACCGCCTTCTGAGACCCTATGGCAGCCATAGGAAGTGTCACGGGACAGCTAAGATCCTCACTCTTCAATAAACAGAGACAAGAAGAACGACACCTTGTCAGACAGGCCACTTCCTGCATGAAACCTTCTCAGTTTTTTGCCTGCCAAATGAGTTCTGTTATACTCACAGACACCATTCAAACAGTTTTAGAAACTTTAGGGTGTTTTCTATCCATATGTAATAAGTATATGCATATTCTAGTTACTGGGTAGGAGTGGTAACCAGATTAAATCGGGTACGTTTTTTATCCGGCGGTGTAAATACTGCCCCCTAGCCCTAACAGGCTAACATTCATTTGAAGACTGTTAATTATCTATTCAACCTAAATGTTTAATTGTTACCCAATTAAATGAATCATGTAACAATTAACTAATTGAGATCTGGGGCACCACGAGAGAGGTTCTTTAAAGAGTTACCATCTTCTGAATTAAACTCATAAGGTCTTTACCTATCACATCCATAAACAGTCAACTTATTAATCATAACCTCGTATCATATCATCCTTCTGAACAGTCGTAACCTCCTTGCATCTGCAAAAACCCGAGCCTTACTTATGATTCAGTACTACACAAAGGCTCTAATTGTCCAAAAGGGGTTCCTCTTTGTTCTCCTCTGCAGTCGTCCGGTATCTGGTGACTTGTGTAGTCCTGAACCGAACTACAGAGTTTATTCTACTTCCATGAAATAAAAATAAATTAATTGAATTACTTCTTTGAAGATAGGCTAGCCAGCAGAGTAGTGTAATACAATAGTTTGAAAAGAGAAATAGAATGGTCCCACTTAAACTCACTTTCCTAGATACTTTACTTAGGACAGCTAATCAGCCGTACCAGTGATTGTCCAGGTGACTTTATCGTCTCTACCTCGTGTTGAGATTCAGAGTTCAAACTACTTTAAACTTGAGCTGCAACTCTACGTCTCTCTGGTCTAATATGTTAATTCTTAACCCATAATTTTATACAGTTTGTTCAAAAGGGGTGGTTCCATCAGGCTGGCATGCTACGCTCTCTGACCTCACTCAAAGTGTCACGTGTGCTCCCTCTCCGGCCTCTAGGTCACCAGGCTGCTCGTTATAGTGCACACCTGTCACCATCGTTATACGCACCATCAGACTCATCTGGACTCCGTCACTTCCCTGATTACCTTCCCTATATGTCACTCCCTTTGGTTCCTTCCCCAGGCGTTATTGTTTCTGTTTCAGTTTCATGTCTGTGTGCTGTTAGTGTTTTTTGTTTTGTATTATGTTCCGTTTATTTTACTAAAACACTCACTTCCTGAACTTGCTTCCCGACTCTCAGCGCACATCGTTACAGAATGGCACCTCACCTAAGGGAAGCATCAGGGAGCGTTTTTTTTGTTTTATGGAACGTTGTTGGGTCCAGGAGCCGCTCCAGGCTCTCATGCCTCAGACAGATCGCCAGGCTCCCCTGCCTCCGCCGGCTCATCAGGCTCTCATGCCTCAGCCGGATCGCCAGGTTCCCCTGCCTCAGCCGGTCTGTCAGGTTCCCGCACTCCAGCCGGCGACAGGTTCCCGAGTATCAGCAGGGGTGACTGGTCTGCTCCTGAACCCCGGGATCGTCCCTTTGGTTGGCGCCTTGTGGCTGGAGCCGAACACGCTGGGGAGGGGGTACCGTCACGTATACTCTCTCTCCGGCGCTCTAGGTCGCCATGCTCCCACGTCTCACCCGGACTGACAGGTTTCTCGCGCCTCAGCAGAGGTGACTGGTCCACTCCTGATCCCCGGGATTGTCATTTTGGTCGGTGTCCTGCGGCAGGAGCCGTGTGTCGGGAAGGAGGTTCTGTCATGTATGCTCCCTCTCCAGCCTCTAGGTCACCAGGCTGCTCGTTATGGCGCACACCTGTCACCATCGTTACGCGCACCTGCGCGTCATCAGACTCATCTGGACTCCATCACTTCCCTGATTACCTTCCCTATATGTCACTCCCTTTGGTTCCTTCCCCATGCATTATTGTTTCTGTTTCACTGTACTGTTAGTGTTTCTTGTTTTGTATTATGTTCCGTTTATTTTACTAAAACACTTATTCCCTGAACTTGCTTCCCGACTCTCAGCGCACATCGTTACACAAGGGGGCGATAATTACTTACTGTGCACAGTTATATAAACAATTTCCTCTTAAAGTTTCTAAAATCACATCCCTCTCTCAACAAAAATACTTTCATCATTTTTCATATAGCATGCACATACCAGAGAATGGAAACTTCGTACATGTAGTGTGTATACTTCAAGTTACAGTATTTCCTTAATAACATTTTTAATGACCTCACAAAATAACACCCAAAATGACATTATTGTTCTTTTAGGTCATCTCTGACCATTCCCCAATAAATATTGTTCCAGTAGTTATTTTTAAACGTGTTAGAGTTTCAGCGGTAAAAGTATTCTTAAAACAAAGCACATGTGTGAATTTGTAGAGGGATTTCTGAGTGTTCTCTCCTTGATTTACAACAGGGTGTGAGGTGTTAACCCCCAGCAGTTCCCTCCTCCCCCCTCTGTGGGTGACAGTCATGACAAAACATTATTTTGCAAAGAAGATCTACAGTAGTCTACAGTAACAGCACTCTGTAGGGTAGCTTCCATCCTCCTCTTGGTACATTGCCTTCAATACAAAACCTAGGAGGCTCATGGTTCTCACCCCCTTCCATAGACTTACACAGTAATTATGACAACTTCCGGAGGATGTCCTCCAACCTATCCTGTAGCATGAACTGACATGTTGTCCACCCAATCAAAGGATCAGAGAATGAATCTAGTACTGAAAGCATAAGCTACAGCTAGCTAGTACTGCAGTGCATAAAATGTGGTGAATAGTTGACTCAAAGAGAGAGAAAGACAGTAGTTGACCAGTTTCTAACAAATTATTTTATTCCAAAATGAAAGTGAAGCAAGAGAGAAATAGAGAATGATTTCGTCATTTTTTCACTTGTTACTTAGCTAGCAAACGCAGCTAGCTAATTTAGCCTATTGGAACACAACAGAGGGATGCTATGTTAGCTACCTTGCTATGAATTTCAAGCACAACACTGGACTCTGCTGACTATGACATTACTTTAGCTAATATGGTGACAACGTTGTAAGCTGTGTGTAGCTGTTTGGCTTGGAAAGGTTTTTTCGCCTGGTCACATACAGCTGATGTGTTGTGCATTGAAGTCCCCACGTGAAGGGAAGACGTGAGAGGGTGCAAAGATGCAAGAATGACTACAGAGTGGTTTCTATGAAAGTGAACTGTGCTTAGTGAGTGATCAGGGGTGTATTCATTTCACAGATTCTGTTGAAAAACATTTCTTAAACGTAAGCCAATGGAACAAAACGGCGATAAACATACCGGAATTTGTCAAATAGAAACTCTCGTTTGCAACTGTTGGAATAATGATTACACCCTATATCAGCTAGATGCAGGCAAGAGTGTGCAAGGTGGTATTGAATGTCACTGTCTGTCCATGTGTCACTGTCTGTCAACTCGAATTTGTCTCTCGACCTGTGTGCACCTACGTTGTAAACTTTCATTCATAGGCTAGGTTGTAGCAACCTCATGATGGGTATAGGGCAAATTTGAGTATCATATAGTAGCCTAAACCTATCGATGTTACATTGAACTCGGTGAATGGAATATGAATGACAGTCATCCGACATGCTGTAATATAAATAAGGCCATGCTCATGAAAAAAATGTGTCCTCCGTCATTATTAACAGCACTGACCGCCACTGATATACAGTACCAGTCAAAAGTTCGGACATACTTACTCATTCAAGGGTTTTTCTTTATTTTTACTATTTTTTACATTGTTTAATAATAGTGAAGACATCAAAGCTATGAAATAACACATATGGAACCATGTAGTAACCAAAAAAGTGTTAAACATCTCAAAATATATTTTATATTTGAGATTCTTCAAAGTAGCCACCCTTTGCCTTGATGACAGCTTTGCACACTCTTGGCATTCTCCCAACCAGCTTCATGAGGTAGTCACCTGGAATGCATTTCAATTAACAGCTGAACCTTGTTAAAAATGTATTTGTGGAATTTCTTTCCCTCTTGATGCGTTTGAGCCAATCAGTTGTGTTGTGACAAGGTAGGGGTGGTATACAGAAGATATTTGGTAAAAGACCAAGTCCATATGGCAAGAACAACTCAAATAAGCAAAGAGAAACGACAGTCCATCATTCATATTAAGACATGAAGGTCAGTCAATACAGAAAATGTCAAGAACTTTGAAAGTTTCTTCAAGTGCAGTTGCAAAAACCATCAAGCGCTATGATGAAACTGGCTCTCATGAGGACCGCCACAGGAAAGGAAGACCCAGAGTTACCTCTCCTGCAGAGGATAAGTTCATTAGAGTTACCAGCCTCAGAAATAGCTGCCCAAATAAATGCTTCACAGAGTTCAATTAACAGACACATCTTAACATCAACTGTTCAGAGGAGACTACATAAATTAGGCCTTCGTGTTCAAATTGCTGCAAAGAAACCACTACTAAAGGACACCAATAAGAAGAAGAGACTTGTTTGGGCTAAGAAACACGAGCAATGGACATAAGACCGGTGGAAATCTGTCCTTTGGTCTGATGAGATTATCGGTTCCAACCGTCGTGTCTTTGTGAGACGCAGAGTAGTTGAACGGATGATCTCTGCATGTGTGGTTCCCACCGTGAAGCATGGAGGAGGTGTGATGGTTTGGGGGTGCTTTGCTGGTGACATTGTCAGTGATTTATTTAGAATTCAAGGCACACTTAACCAGCATGGCTACCACAGCATTCTGCAGCGATACGCCATCCCATCTGGTTTGCGCTTTCAACAGGACAATGACCCAACACACCTCCAGGCTGTGTAAGGACTATTTGACCAAGAAGGAGAGTGATGGGGCGGGCAGGTAGCCTAGTGGTTAGAGCGTTGGACTAGTAACCGAAAGTTTGCAAGATCGAATCCCTGAGCTGACAAGGTAAAAATCTGTTGTTCTGCCCCTAAACAAGGCAGTTAACCCATTGTTCCTAGGCTGTCATTGAAAATAAGAATTTGTTCTTAACTGACTTGCCTAGTTCAAAAATTAAATGGAGTGCTGCATCAGATGACCTGTCCTCCACAATCACCTGACATCAACCTAATTGAGATGGTTTGAGATGTGTTGGACCACAGAGTGAAGGAAAAGCAGTAAATGCTCAGCAAATGTGGGAACTCCTTCAACACTGTTGGAAAAGCATTCCAGGTGAAGCTGGTTGAGAGAATGCCAAGAACGTGCAAAGATGTATCTGTGGCTATGTGATGTATGTAGTATGTAATTTTCAGGCGGGCACTTTTGGCTTGTGAGTGATACTTTCTAAAAAGTATAACAAAGTACCGAGAATCTCTTTAAAATTTTGGTCAAAAAAGAAATACAAGTATTATCGGAGTCTTCAGGGGTGAAGGACCACTGAGACTGTGTCCAAAATGTGCTACCATTATGTAGCACTATTTTGGATCACTCTAACATGGCATTCCGAGAAGGATACATGGCATTCCGAGCAGGATACATTCCGAGAAGGATTTCAGATTAGTCCCGTGTACATTATAGTGCTGATGCTGCGGCTGACCCCCTTAAATAGCTGCCGCTGCCCTACTTCCACCTCCTAGTTTTGGTGGGAAAAGTTGTGTGTGTCAGCTGTAGGGGTGCTCATGTTGCTGGGGATCGGAAGTGTCCGGTGCGTGAGGCAGGTTGAGGTGGCCAGGTCAGAGTAGTGTCGAAGGTGTCGTATGCTGAGGTAGTGAAGAAAGTAGAGTAGGGTGGATCAAAGGTGAGGGATTCTGAGAGGATCCCTGTGAGTAGTAGATCTGTGCAAGAGCACTAGGATAGGCCAATGAATAATACATGCTTCCGTAAGCTTGGCTTCTTAGGATTCATAGCAATGGTTGTCAACTGTACCACAGAGATGGAACATCAGTCACAGAAAATTGATTTTGTGGTGGCAGCTGCAGAGAAGTACTTGGGGGTATGAGATTTGACTTCAGAAGAATTACAGCGTGTGTTGAGTGGTAGTGTCCAGTCCTATCAGGCTGTTCGCCTGGGTTAGGAACAGATAGGGTTAACCTCCACCGAAGAAGAGGCAGACTTCCACCTCTTCAGGGATGACTAGTTCGCAGTTTTCTCACCAAATTGGACTACTTTGAAAACGATGTCGCCGGTAAAAATGTATTGGCCGGTGTCGGGTTTTTGGGCTACTACTAAATTGTACCACGGTCGCCATGGCATTTCTCTTAAAAATGTATATACGGTTCCAGTCAAAAGTTTGGACACACCTACACATTGAAGGGTTTTTCTTATTTTTGTAGCTATTTTCTACATTGTAGAATAATAGAGAAGACATCAAAACTATGAAATAGTAATGTAGAAACCAAAAGAGTGTTAAACAAATCAAAATATATTTAATATTTTTCAAAGTAGCCACCTAAAACCCTCACAAACTTTTACAGATGCACAATTGAGAGCATCCTGTCGGGCTGCATCACTGCCTGGTACGGCAACTGCATTTTCCATAACTGCAGGGCTCTCTCGAGGGTGGTGTGGTCTGCACAACGCACCACCGGGGGCAAACTACCTGTCCTCCAGGACACCTACAGCACCCGATGTCACAGGAAGGCCAAAAAGATCATCAAGGACAACAATCACCCAAGCCACTGCCTGTTCACCCGGCTACCATCCAGAAGGCGAGGTCAGTACAGATGCATCAAAGCTGGGACCGAGACAGAAAAATTGCTTCTATCTCAAGGCCATCAGACTGTAAAACAGCCATCACTAACTCAGTGAGCCTGCTGCCTACATACAGACTTGAAATCATTGGCCACTTTAAGAAATGGATCACTAGTCACTTTAATAATGCCACTTTAATAATGTTTACATATCTTGCATTACTCATCTAATATGTATATACTGTATTTTATACAATCTATTGCATCTTGCCTATGCCGCTCGGTCATTGCTCATCCATATGTTTATATGTATATATTCTTATTCCATTCCTTTACTTAGATTTGTGTGTGTTAGGTAGTTGTTTTGGAATTGTTAGGTTACTTGTTAGATATTGCTGCCCTGTCGGAACTAGAAGCACAAGCGTTTCGCTTCACTCGCAATGACATCTGCTAACCATCTGTATGTGACCAATTTGATTTGAGTATGTGTACTATGTCATTGCTCTGTCTCGTGCTCGCTCTTTCTTCTTCTTCTTCTTCTTCTTCTTCTTCTTCTTTAAAGTTTTAAGGCAGACTACACCTATTGGTGTATTGCCACCACCTACTGTACGGGGTATTGAAACAAAACAAAAATAATATATTCCATTGCAGGAAGGTGGGTCAATCCGAGATAATACAAAAATAAATCAATCAACCATCCCACTCCTCCAGTCACATTCAAATCACATCCCTACACAGGCTCATATTGTAACGAGCTTTCATTGTCTGCTTATATATTTGGGCTCCTGATTGGCGCAGCGGTCTAAGACACTGCATCTCAGTGCTAGAGGTGCCACTACAGACCCTGGTTCAATTCCAGGCTGTATCACAACTGGCTGTGATTCTGAGTCCCATAGGGTGGCGTACAATTGGCCCAGTGTCGTTAGGGTTTGGATGGGGTAGGCCATCATTGTAAATAAGAAATTGTTCTTAACTGACTTGCCTAATTAAATAAAGGTTAAACAAAAATATGCTCCCTTTATTTATCCTTCACTTCTGACTTGGTGTACAGGGAGAATACTGTAAGAAAGGCCCATGTTCTGAATTGTGTCGCTGTACATTTCAAAAGTGCTGAACAAATACACTGCTCAAAAAAATAAAGGGAACACTTAAACAACACAATGTAACTCCAAGTCAATCACACTTCTGTGAAATCAAACTGTCCACTTAGGAAGCAACACTGATTGACAATACATTTCACATGCTGTTGTGCAAATGGAATAGACAGCAGGTGGAAATTATAGGCAATTAACAAGACACCCCCAATAAAGGAGTGGTTCTGCAGGTGGGGACCACAGACCACTTCTCAGTTCCTATGCTTCCTGGCTGATGTTTTGGTCACTTTTGAATGATGGCGGTGCTTTCACTCAAGTGGTAGCATGAGACGGAGTCTACAACCCACACAAGTGGCTCAGGTAGTGCAGCTCATCCAGGATGGCACATCAATGCGAGCTGTGGCAAGAAGGTTTGCTGTGTCTGTCAGCGTAGTGTCCAGAGCATGGAGGCGCTACCAGGAGACAGGCCAGTACATCAGGAGACGTGGAGGAGGCCGTAGGGGGGCAACAACCCAGCAGCAGGACCGCTACCTCCGCCTTTGTGCAAGGAGGAGCAGGAGTAGCACTGCCAGAGCCCTGCAAAATGACCTCCAGCAGGCCACAAATGTGCATGTGTCTGCTCAAACGGTCAGAAACAGACTCCATGAGGGTGGTATGAGGGCCCGACGTCCACAGGTGGGGGTTGTGCTTACAGCCCAACACCGTGCAGGACGTTTGGCATTTGCCAGAGAACAGCAGATGGAGCTGTTGTAGTAGTTTTGGGGTCAGGACGTGGCAGTCGTGTGTGTGTGTGATTGTTCTGTGTTGGTCTTGTTTCTATGATCAGGAACAGCTGGGGATCGTTGTTCCTGATTGGGAGTCATATATGTAGGAGTATGTTTGTCACTTGGTTTTGTGGGTAGTTGTTTTTGCACTGCGTTGGTGAGCCTGCAAAACTGTTTAGTGTTGTGGGTATCATTTATTGTTTTGTCAAGTGGATGCGTTACTCTTTTTTTGTTAATTAAAATACGAGTCTCCACAACTCCGCTGCATTTTGGTCTTCCCTGCAACACAACGAAGGATTTTGTGACACCAGCTACACACAAAAACTAGTAAACCCAGCTACACACAAAAACTAGTAAACCCAACTACGCACTGTGCGAAAAATAACAGTAGTAACAGAGCTGTCAGTTTCCAATTAAGGGATAGTTACTGTCTGTACTGTAAAGTAGTGCAACAGAACTATAGTGAACCCAGCTACACACTGAAACCCTCAGTGTTATAGAGCTGAGATTTGAGTTTCCATGGGAAACTTTGATAGTTATTGTCTGTACTGTAAAATAGTAACAGAACTATCACCACCCAGCAACTGTGTGAAAAAAAAAAAAAGGTGTAATCTCACTATGGTGAGGCTAGCATAAACTCAGCCCAATAGTGGAAAATGAAACCAACAGCGTAATATTACTGTGCCTATAGTAAACACTTCGCAATACTGTATGATAGTAAAGATTACTACGGACCCATTATCAGCCTTTGTCTCTTACACTATCTGAAAGAGAGGAGACATGAATGGCTGTAGCTTTTCCTTGTGGAAAAATAATTAAGTCTATGTCTGTAGTAAACACTGCACAATACTATATAATAGTAAAGATTACTATGGAGTTACACTATCAGCCTTTGTCTCATACACTATCTGAATGAAGGAGAGGAGATATGAATGGCTGTAGCTTTTCATTAATGAATTAAGCCAACAGTGTAATATACTATGTCTATGGCAGTGGTGTGTATTCATGGATGCCAAGGGAAGCCAGGCTTCCTCCAAAAAATAATGTATCTTTCGTTCCTCTGTATTTCATAATTTTCCTGAATGTATCTCACCGGAGAAAACATCAGAGCGAGCGAAACAGCGCTCCTCTGTCTCTGTATGTGTAGTCCGTCTAGCTGATACTATCTGGTCCAAAAGAGTATGAAATAGTTGCCACCCGTAGCATTGAATGCAAGGGAAGCCAGCGAGCATTTGGCCTCCCTTGATAAAAAAAAATGTAAAAAAATAATAGCCAATCAGCATTGAGCTAAACTGAGTGAGCTCAACTAAGAATGGTCCTGGTGCACCAAAAAAAAGTGTCAAGGGAAGACAGTTTGGATTTGGCGTCACTCCTATCAAATCGCATCAAGAGCATACGTCATTGACAGAAACAACTTGAATTGCTGCATTTCATTGTGTGGTTGTCCTCCGGTGGCTAGCTAGCTAGCTAAAATTGGCCCTTTCCTAAATTAGCCATGGATAGAGATAGGGAATTGGACTTGTGGTTTTACTTAATTCTCTGTACTGGACAATGATTATAACGGCAATTCTGATCCAACCATTAATTCATACATTGTGTCCCTGGTCTGAGAGGACGGCATTTCAATATGTAGCTAGATGTAGAAGGCTAATGTTAACTAGCTAACGTTGCCCTTGAAATAAAGTTAGGCTAGTGAGCAAGCATTTTAGCCAGGTAGCCTAAGACAACAAAAAATAAAAGCGTGTACTGTATGACAGAGTGATAGACCATTTCGTCAACATGAAAGAGAGAAGGATTGCATTGGCGTTTCTCTAAAAGTAGGGTGAGTCAACATGTTTTTCTACTTGCACGAACGCGCACGCATACACAAGCACAAAGAAATCAGAATCATGGAGGGCCACATCATACGTATTTAGCTTACGTTGATTGGACTAAATTGTTCTTTTGTATCTTTTAGTTGTCACAAGCATAGGTGATTTGAGGATGTTGAAATGTTGAAGATGAAATGGTGCTGGAATAGTGAAGGCAGCTCCTGTTTTATTTGCGACTTGCATTAACTTTCTGTGGTTCTAAATCAATATGTTAGTGGTTCGAAAATGTCTGAAACTTGCTGGACCATGCTGTAGGTTATGTAACTGTTTGTTACATTCAATAAATGCTTTGTGGACTGCTTTATGGACTGACAGAGTTTGCTCTCTGGTTTTGTGATGAAACAAAGGTGTGGTTGAATTTATTCTGCCACTATGTCTTCTTATCGTCTTGACCTTTAGGCCAATACTGTATATCATGGTCGCAAGGCATATGAACTAACAGGTTATAGAGCAAACAACGCAATTATCACAATACATAGGTTGTAATATGGCTTTTTTTTGGCTCCCCCAGTGATTTTACCCACACACTACTACTGGTCTATAGTAAACACTGTGCAATACTGTATAATAATATAAATCAATATGGACCTACAGTATCAGCCTCATACACTATGTGAAGCGCCATTCGTAAAGAATGGCGCCGGAGAGGATGGCTGCCATTTTACTGGCTCTTAACCAACCGTGTTATTTTGTTTGTTTTTTCGCATTGTTTGTAACTTATTTTCTACATAATGTTGCTTCTACCGTCTCTTATGACCGAAAAGAGCTTCTAGACATCAGAACAGCGATTACTCACCTCAAATTGGACGAATAATTTTTCTTTAATGAGTCAGACGGGAAGGATATACTCCAAACACCCGAACAGGCCCTCATCCCCGTCATCCGCAGGAGAAAGAAACTGAGATTTTGGTAAAGAGATTGGGGTGCCTTGTGAGGATCTGGCGACGAGTGGCTAATCTGTCTTGGCCATCCGTACTGTTAGCCAACATTCAATCGCTGGAAAATAAATGGGACGAACTGAAAGCACGTATATCCTACCAACAGGACATTAAAAACTGTAATATCTTCTGTTTCACCAAGTCGTGGCTGAACAACGACATTAATAACATATAGCTGGCGGGTTATACACTCTATCGGCATGGTAGAACAGCAGCCTCTGGTAAGACACGGGGCGGCGGCCTATGTAAACAACAGCTGGTGCACGATATCTAAGGATGTTCCGGAACTCCAATTTGAGCAGCAGCAGCTGAAAAATGAGCTCCTACAAATATTGAAATTTACATGGTTTTTAGGGTGAAGTACATCGGAAAAAAGCAAAAGAAAACTGCAAGACTGAAGAGGAGAAAAAACAAGCAACAAACAAAGAAGATAGGCTTTTGAAAAATAACTATTTTTCATAAAATTGTAGTTATCTTAGCTAGCTGAATTGTTTACCAGTTGCTAAGCAGTTGCTAGGGACTCTTTTGGAAGAAGCTAGCTAGCTAACGAAGAACAACAAAGAATATCTAGTTAATAGAAGAAAAGAAAGAGAAAATCAGGACAGAAGAAAAAGGATATCAAAGTGAAACAGTTCTCTAAAGACACAAGAGACAATAATACAAGAAACAACACTTCTGTAGCTTGTCAACTATGTGTCTGTCTATCCCTGTTCTCTCCCCTCTGCACAGGCCATACAAACGCTTCACACCGCGTGGCCGCTGCCACTCTAACCTGGTGGTCCCAGCGCGCACGACCCACGTGGAGTTCCAGGTCTCCGGCAGCCTCTGGAACTGCCGGTCTGCAGCCAACAAGGCTGAGTTCATCTCAGCCTATGCTACCCTCCAGTCCCTAGACTTCCTGGCGCTGACGGAAACATGGATTGCAACAGATAACACTGCTACTCCTACTGCTCTCTCTTCGTCTGCCCAAGTGTTCTCGCATACCCCTAGAGCATCGAGCCAGCGGGGTGGTGGCACTGGAATCCTCATCTCTCCCAAGTGGACATTCTCTCTTTCTCCCCTGACCCATCTGTCTATCTCCTCATTTGAATTCCATGCTGTCACAGTTACCAGCCCTTTCAAGCTTAACATCCTTATCATTTATCGCCCTCCAGGTTCCCTTGGAGAGTTCATCAATGAGCTTGACGCCTTGATAAGTTCCTTTCCTGAAGATGGCTCACCTCTCACAGTTCTGGGTGACTTTAACCTCCCCACGTCTACCTTTGACTCATTCCTCTCTGCCTCCTTCTTTCCACTCCTCTCCTCTTTTGACCTCACCCTCTCACCTTCCCCCCCTACTCACAAGGCAGGCAATACGCTTGACCTCATCTTTACTAGATGCTGTTCTTCCACTAATCTCATTGCAACTCCCCTCCAAATCTCCGACCACTACCTTGTATCCTTTTCCCTCTTGCTCTCATCCAACACTTCTCACTCTGCCCCTACTCGGATGGTATTGCGCCGTCCCAACCTTCGCTCTCTCTCTCCCGCTACTCTCTCCTCTCTCCTCTTCCATCCTATCATCTCTTCCCTCTGCTCAAACCTTCTCCAACCTATCTCCTGATTCTGCCTCCTCAACCCTCCTCTCCTCCCTTTCTGCATCCTTTGATTTTCTCTGTCCCCTATCCTCCAGGCCGGCTCGGTCCTCCCCTCCTGCTCCGTGGCTCGACGACTCACTACGAGCTCACAGAACAGGGCTCCGGGCAGCCGAGCGGAAATGGAGGAAAACTCGCCTCCCTGCGGACCTGGCATCCTTTCACTCCCTCCTCTCTACATTCTCCTCTTCTGTCTCTGCTGCTAAAGCCACTTTCTACCACTCTAAATTCCAAGCATCTGCCTCTAACCCTAGGAAGCTCTTTGCTACCTTCTCCTCCCTCCTGAATCCTCCTCCCCCTCCCCCCCCTCCTCCCTCTCTGCGGATGACTTCGTCAACCATTTTGAAAAGAAGGTTGACGATATCCGATCCTCGTTTGCTAAGTCAAACGACACCGCTGGTCCTGCTCACACTGCCCTACCCTATGCTTTGACCTCTTTCTCCCCTCTCTCTCCAGATGAAATCTCGCGTCTTGTGACGGCCGGCCGCCCAACAACCTGCCCACTTGACCCTATCCCCTCCTCTCTTCTCCAGACCATTTCCGGAGACCTTCTCCCCTACCTCACCTCGCTCATCAACTCATCCTTGACCGCTGGCTACGTCCCTTCCGTCTTCAAGAGAGCGAGAGTTGCACCCCTTCTGAAAAAACCTACACTCGATCCCTCCGATGTCAACAACTACAGACCAGTATCCCTTCTTTCTTTTCTCTCCAAAACTCTTGAACGTGCCGTCCTTGGCCAGCTCTCCTGCTATCTCTCTCAGAATGACCTTCTTGATCCTAATCAGTCAGGTTTCAAGACTGGGCATTCAACTGAGACTGCTCTTCTCTGTGTCACGGAGGCTCTCCGCACTGCTAAAGCTAACTCACTCTCCTCTGCTCTCATCCTTCTAGACCTATCTGCTGCCTTTGATACTGTGAACCATCAGATCCTCCTCTCCACCCTCTCCGAGTTGGGCATCTCCGGCGCGGCCCACGCTTGGATTGCGTCCTACCTGACAGGTCGCTCCTACCAGGTGGCGTGGCGAGAATCTGTCTCCGCACCATGCGCTCTCACCACTGGTGTCCCCCAGGGCTCTGTTCTAGGCCCTCTCCTATTCTCGCTATACACCAAGTCACTTGGCTCTGTCATATCCTCACATGGTCTCTCCTATCATTGCTATGCAGACGACACACAATTAATCTTCTCCTTTCCCCCTTCTGATAACCAGGCGGCGAATCGCATCTCTGCATGTCTGTCCGACATATCAGTGTGGATGACGGATCACCACCTCAAGCTGAACCTCGGCAAGACGGAGCTGCTCTTCCTCCCGGGGAAGGACTGCCCGTTCCATGATCTCGCCATCACGGTTGACAACTCCCTTGTGTCCTCCTCCCAGAGTGCTAAGAACCTTGGCGTGATCCTGGACAACACCCTGTCGTTCTCCACTAACATCAAGGCGGTGACCCGATCCTGTAGGTTCATGCTCTACAACATTCGCAGAGTACGACCCTGCCTCACACAGGAAGCGGCGCAGGTCCTAATCCAGGCACTTGTCATCTCCCGTCTGGATTACTGCAACTCGCTGTTGGCTGGGCTCCCTGCCTGTGCCATTAAACCCCTACAACTCATCCAGAATGCCGCAGCCCGTCTGGTGTTCAACCTTCCCAAGTTCTCTCACGTCACCCCGCTCCTCCGCTCTCTCCACTGGCTTCCAGTTGAAGCTCGCATCCGCTACAAGACCATGGTGATTGCCTACGGAGCTGTGAAGGGAACGGCACCTCCATACCTTCAGGCTCTGATCAGGCCCTACACCCAAACAAGGGCACTGTGTTCATTCACCTCTGGCCTGCTGGCCCCCCTACCTCTGAGGAAGCACAGTTCCCGCTCAGCCCAGTCAAAACTGTTCGCTGCTCTGGCACCCCAATGGTGGAACAAGCTCCCTCACGACGCCAGGACAGCGGAGTCAATCACCACCTTCCGGAGACACCTGAAACCCCACCTCTTTAAGGAATACCTAGGATAGGATAAAGTAATCCTTCTAACCCCCCCCCCCCCCCCCCCTTAAAATATTTAGATGCACTATTGTAAAGTGGTTGTTCCACTGGATATCATAAGGTGAATGCACCAATTTGTAAGTCGCTCTGGATAAGAGCGTCTGCTAAATGACTTAAATGTAAATGTAAATGTAAGGAAGTCTCAAGGTTTTGCTCGCCTGAGGTAGAGTATCTCATGATAAGCTGTAGACCCCACTATCTACCTAGAGAGTTTTCATCTGTATTTTTCATAGCTGTCTACATGCCACCACAGACCGCACTCAATCAGCTGTATACCGCCATAAGCAAACAGGAAAACACTCATCCGGAGGCGGCGCTCCTTGTGGCCGGGGACTTTAATACAGGGAAACTTAAATCAGTTTTACCTCATTTCTATCAACATGTTAAATGTGCAACCAGAGGGGAAAAAACTCTAGATCACCTTTACTCCACACACAGAGACGCGTACAAAGCTCTCCCTCACCCTCCATTTGGCAAATCTGACCATGATTCTATCCTCCTGATTCCTGCTTACAAGCTAAAATTAAAGCAGGAAGCACCAGTGACTCGGTCTATAAAAAAGTGATCAGATGAAGCAGATGCTAAACTACAGGACTGTTTTGCTAGCACAGACTGGAATATGTTCCTGGATTCTTCCGATGGCATTGAGGAGTACACTGGCTTCATCAATAAGTGCATCGATGACGTCGTCCCCACAGTGACTGTACGTACATACCCCAACCAGATGCCATGGACTACAGGCAACATTCGCACTGAGCTAAAGGGTAGAGCTGTCGCTTTCAAGGAGAGGGACTCTTACTCGGAAGCTTATAAGAAATCCTGCTATGCCCTCCGACGAACCATCAAACAGGCAAAGCATCAATACAGGACTAAGATCGAATCGTACTACACCGGCTCTGACGCTCGTCAGATGTGGCAGGGCCTGCAAACTATTACAGACTACAAAGGGAAGCACAGCCAAGAGCTGCCCAGTGACACGAGCCTACCAGATGAGGTAAATAACTTATATGCTTGCTTTGAGGCAAGTAACACTGAAACATGCATGAGAGCATCAGCTGTTCTGGACAACTGTGTGATCACGCTCTCCGCAGCCAATGTGAGTAAGACCTTTAAACAGGTCAACATTCACAAGGCCAGACGGATTACCAGGACGTGTACTCTGAGCATGCGCTGACCAACTGGCAAGTGTCTTCACTGACATTTTCAACCTCTCCCTGTCTGAGTCTGTAATACCAACATGTTTCAAGCAGACCACCATAGTCCCTGTGCCCAAGCACACTAAGGTAACCTGCCTAACGTCTCCAGCCATGAATTGCTTTGAAAGGCTGGTCATGGCTCAAATGAACATCATTATCCCAGAAACCCTAGACCCACTCCAATTTGCATACCGCCCCAACAGATCTGCAGATGATGCAATCTCTATTGCACTCCACATTGCCCTTTCCCACCTGGACTAGACCCACTCCAATTTGCATACCGCCCCAACAGATCTGCAGATGATGCAATCTCTATTGCACTCCACATTGCCCTTTCCCACCTGGACAAAAGGAACACCTATGTAAGAATGCTATTCATTGACTACAGCTCAGTGTTCAACACCATAGTGCCCTCAAAGCTCATCACTAAGCTAAGGACCCTGGGACTAAACACCTCCCTCTGCAACTGGATCCTGGACTTCCTGACGGCCGCCTCCAGGTGGTAAGGGTAGGTAACAACACATCTGCCACGCTGATCCTCAACACGGGGGCCCCTCAAGGGTTCGTGCTCAGTCCCCTCCTGTACTCCCTGTTCACTCATGACTGCATGTTCAGGCACGACTCCAATACCATCATTAATTTGCAGATGACACAACAATGGCAGGCCTGATCACGACAACGATGAGACAGCCTATAGGGAGGAGGACCGAGCACGCCCTCATTCTCATCGACGGGGCTGTAGTGGAGCAGGTTGAGAGCTTCAAGTTCCTTGTCGTCCACATCACCAACAAACTGACATGGTCCAAGCACACCAAGACAGTCTTAAAGACAAAACCTATTCCCCCTCAGGAGACTGAAAAGATTTGGCACAGGTCCTCAGATCCTCAAAAGATTTTACAGCTGCACCATCGAGAGCATCCTGACGGGTTGCATCACAGCCTGGTATGGCAACTGCTCGGCCTCCGACCGCAAGGCATTACAGAGGGTGGTGCGTTCGGCCTTGTACATCACTGGGGCCAAGCTTTCTGCCATTCAGGACCTCTATACCAGGCGGTGTCAGAGGAAGGCTGTAAAAATGGTCAAAGACACCAGCCACCCTAGTCATAGACTGTTCTCTTTGCTACTGCAAGCGGTAACGGAACGCCAAGTCCAGGTCCAAGAGGCTTCTAAACAGCTTCAACCCTCAAGCCATAAGACTCCTGAACATCTAATCAAATGGCTATCCAGACTATTTGTATTGCCCCCCCCCTTCCTCCATTTTCTACGCTGCTGCTACTCTCTGTTATTATCTCTGCATAGTCACTTTAATAACTCTTCCTACATATACATATTACCTCAATTACCTCAACACCGGTGCATTTTATAAAACCAAAAGCTTACCTTGACTTGGAAGAGTTTCAGTGTTGTGTTGGATAGTCATAGTCAGCTAGTTAACATAGCATCCCTCTGTTTGAGCCGGGTGTTTGAGTAACTAAACTTGCCAGCTGTATTTGCTAGCTAAGTAAGTGAAACTGAAAGTGAAAACAAATGATAAAATCTTTCTCTCTCTCTTGCTTTTCCTTCATTTTTTAATAAATTAATTTGTTTAAAACTTTTCAACTAATGTCTTTCTCTCTCTGAGTCAACTACTCACCACATTTTATGCATTGCACTGCTAGCTAGCTTCAGCTTATGCTTTCAGTACTAGATCCTTTGATTGGGTGGACAACATGTCAGTTCATGTTGCAAGAGAGCTGATAGGTTGGAGGATGTCCTACGGAAGTTGCCATAATTACTGTGTAAGTCTATGGAAGGGGGTGAGATCCAAGGGCCTCCTAGGTTTTGTATTGAAGTCAATATACCAAGAGGAGGACGGAAGCAAGCTGTCCTCCGGCTACACCATTGTGCTACCCTACAGAGTGCTGTTGAAGCTACTGTAGACCTTCATTGCAAAACAGTGTATTTTAATCAATGATTTGGTGATGTGAATATATTTAGTATAGTTTTATCTAAAAAGGATAACTTTTTCAATGTTTTACAATTTTCATTTTTATGAAATTCACTGAGGAGGATGGTCCTCCCCTTCTTCCTCTGAGGACCCTCCACTGGTGGGGGTTAAGGTTGTCAGGACGTAAGGGAAAGTGGGTTTATACCTGTGCTCAATCCTGTGATGTTTACCTCTCGTTAAGATAGCTACTTTGCATAACTTGTTCACCGTGGAACACACAAGAGTCTAGGCAAGATGGCTGTACCCTGTGAGAAATGTAAATGTGGTGCGCCTCGCGACACCTAGCTCACTCTCAGCTCAGGGGAGAACTGCAAGTCCGCAGGAGTGAAACATACACAGTCTCCCGATCTTGTGGTGTAGGCGCGGTTCCCGAACCCGAAGGCTAAAACAGGGAAGGTTCCGGTAGACAGACAAGTCACACAAAACGAATACAAACCTTCAAACAAACTGAGTATCGCCCAGGTAAGTACACTGTCACAAATAATAAAAACAAGGACAAAACCCAAATGAGATGGCACAAGCCAAACCAAGTGGGGAGACAGCAAGGCACCCAGATGGACAGGCTATCTAGCTAGCTGCTCGAGGATATTGAATAGGTGCGGGTATACTTCTGTGCTTAAAATTTCTAGCCCAATGACCTCTGAAGGCCTGAAAACTAGCCCCCCAAAAATGTTCGCAGCAAGAGAAGAGTTGCCACATTTATCCATGAAACTCTTTTTCCATAACATTATCAAGCGAATTAAGAAGGAATATCTACGTCATTTTTAACTAAGCTAAATTCAGTTTTCCATCAAATAATAATTCTTGCAAGTTTAAAAATATGTCGCAAGAGAAAAGTTAAATGTCCCTTTGTCACGCCCTAACCATAGAGGGCCCTCTGGGTTCTCTATGGTGTATAGGTCAGAGCGTGACTAGGGGGGTTTCTAGTGTTTGTATTTCTATGTTGGTGGTTTGTATGGTTCCCAATTAGAGGCAGCTGGTAATCGTTACCTCTAATTGGGGATCATATTTAGGTAGCCCTTTTTCCCACCTGTGTTTGTGGGATATTGTTTGTGTTAGTGTTTTGTTGCACTACGGCTTTCACGTTCGGGTTATGTTTATAGTTTTTTTTGTAGTTTCACTGTGAAATAAAGTATGTGGAACTCAACTCACGCTGCGCCTTGGTCCGCTCATTACGACGAACGTGACACCCTTATTAAACTTTCAAATCAAATCATATGTTATTCGTCACATGCGCCGATTACAACAGGTGTAGACTTTACCGTGAAATGCTTAGTTACAAGCCCTTTACCAACCATGCATTTAAAAAAATAGACTTATTAAGAGAATATTTACAAAATAAACTAAAGTTAAAAAATAAAATAAAAAAGTAACACAGTAAAATAACAATAACGAGGCTATATAAAGGGGGTACCGCTACCGAGTAAAGGGGTACAGGTTAGTCGAGGTAATTTGTACATGTAGGTAGGGGTAAAGTGACTATGCATTGATAATAAACAGGGAGTAGCAGTAGTGTAAAAACAAAGGGGGCAGTGTAAATAGTCCGGGTGGCAATTTGATTAATTGTTCAGCAGTCTTATGGTTTGGGGGTAGAAGCTGATAAGGAGCATTTTGGTCCTAGACTTGGTGCCCCAGTAACACTTGCCGTGTGGTAGCAGAGAGAACAGTCTAGGGTGACTGGAGTCTTTGACAATTTTTGGGGCCTTCCTCAGATCATTTTCTATCAATGGATGTTGATTTAACTTGTTTTGACTGCTATGATTAAACAATAAGGCCCTAGGAGGTATGGTATATGGCCATTATACGACGGCTAAGGGCTGTTCTGTGGACATAGCCCTTAGCAGTGGTATATTGGCCATATACCACAAACCCCTGAGGAGCCTTATTGCTATTATAAATTAGTAACCAGTAAAACTTTTTTTTTTGTCATTCCCATGGTACAGTCTGATATACCATGGCTTTCAACCAATCAGCATTCAGGGCTCAAACCACCCAGTTTAGAATTGTAAATAAATCCTGTTTGTGCGTGTACATTACTATAGATAAATCAGACAGAGTTTGAGTGATGAAAGTTGGAAAGAGGATCTCAATCTCTGTGCAAGAAATACTTGGATGAACTTAAAAAAACGAATGTTAGGTTATTTTCTGGCAATTGTGCCTTCATTATGTGCCAGATGTTAAGACTACAAACCGTTATAAATGGCCTATTTGCGAGATAAACGTGTGATTAGACATTCAGAACATCCGACGCTCACCCCCTGAAGACCTGGGGCTGACTCAGGGGTGATTTGATCCCTGCGCGACCGAAATTAAGCAACCCCCACTCTTGGCCTTGCAAGCTAGCAATGAACATTTTGCAGAAACATAACCCAATGTTGTATATCTCACTGCTTTCTTCCATGCGCTGTGCTCTCCTGACGACTAAAAATGACTCCATAATGAAACTGACATTAAATGTGGCCAATGATACATTCACGATAGAGCTGTGACCATGATCATAATTCATAACTTCCAATTTAATTAACTAAACATGGCCATTAACAATTTCCTAATAACACAAGGCTACAACAACAAACGGAGTTAAAAGATATTTATTAAATCCATTTGCCAGCTCCAGGAAGGCTGGCACAAATTGAAAATGAATAACAAATGAATAGCTTACTTGATGGCCAACAGATGCAAATTTTGCCTATCATTCTCCACATTTAATATAATTTTAAATGTGGATTTATTTCCCTTAACAGAAGCATGTGATGGAGTTCCATAACTTCCATTTCTATTTACACTCGGGCAGCACTACAGACCCTAGAACTGAGCATTGAGTAAAACCCTTCGCGTGACAGGGTTCTCCATAAGGAAAGTCGACATTTGAATGCAGTTTACTTTAAACCACCTCTGAGCGAATTTATCTAAAGAGCTATTGTTCGCCTAAAGTGTCACAGAGGTCGTAAAATGGAGACCAAGACGCAGCGTGGATAGTGCTCATTTTCAAACTTTTTAATGATGATACTTGACAAAATAACAAAAACGACCAACACAGTCCCGTCAGGTACAAAGACTAAAACGGAAAACAACTACCCACAACCCCAAAGGAAAAACAGGCTGCCTAAGTATGGCTTCCAATCAGAGACAACGAAAGACACCTGCCTCTGATTGGAAACCATACCCGGCCGAACATGAAAACCAACACATAGAAAATGATAACTAGAACAAACCCACAATAGAAACAGAAAACCCAAAATACCTACAAAACAAACCCCCCCTGCCACGCCCTGACCACTCTACTACAGCAAATGACCTCTTTCACTGGTCAGGACGTAACATAAAGACCTTTTACAATTCTTTGTCGCTGTTCTATCAGTTCTAGCGCATTAATATGTTTTATGGAAACAGGTGTCTCCATAATGACCAATCTAAATAGCCACCCTACAACTGGTAAAAAGTTGTCACGATGTGCGTGCATGCTGCTCTGTCTCGTTGACACAGTTGCCTCTGCTGCAGCACTCTCTCAACCAGTGCTCCCAACGCATACACACACCTCTGGCCCTCCCCACCATTCATTCACCCACCCACTCACTCACTCACTCACTCACTCACTCACTCACTCACTCACTCACTCACTCACTCACTCACTCACTCACTCACTCACTCACTCACTCACTCACTCACTCACTCAGTAACAACCTGCTCACTGCCTGATAGTCAGAAGCAGCAGGTTACAGTTAATATATATATATCAGTGGAGGCTCCTCAGAGGAGGAAGGAGAGGACATCCTCCTCAGTGAATTCCATAAAAGTAAAAATGGTAAACATTTAAAAATGTATGCTTTTTAGCTAAAACGACACTAAATATAATCAAGTCACCAAATAATTGATAAAACATTGTCGTGACTTGACTTCTAACCTCTATGGGACCGGCGGGACGAATTCGTCCCACCTACGTAACAGCCAGTTGAATCCTGTGGCGCGATTTTCAAAACCTTTGAAATGCTATTACTTCAATTTCTCAAACATATGACTATTTTACAGCTATTTAAAGACAAGACTCTCGTTAATCTAACCACACTGTCCGATTTCAAAAAGGCTTTACAACGAAAGCAAAACATTAGATTATGTCAGCAGAGTACCAAGCCAGAAATAATCAGACACCCATTTTTCAAGCTAGCATATAATGTCACAAAACCCCAGAAGACAGCTAAATGCAGCACTAACCTTTGATGATCTTCATCAGATGACAACCCTAGGACATTATGTTATACAATACATGCATGTTTTGTTCAATCAAGTTCATATTTATATCAAAAAACAGCTTTTTACATTAGCATGTGACGTTCAGAACTAGCAAATTCCCCGCAAACTTCCGGGGAATTCGCTAACAATTTACTAAATTACTCACGATAAACGTTCACAAAAAGCATAACAATTATTTTAAGAATTATAGATACAGAACTCCTCTATGCACTCGATATGTCCGATTTTAAAATAGCTTTTTGGTGAAAGCACATTTTGCAATATTCTAAGTACATAGCCCAGGCATCACGGGCTAGCTATTTAGACACCCGGCAAGTTTAGCACTCACCAATATCACATTTACTTATATTAAAATATTTCGATTACCTTTTTGTTGTCTTCATCAGAATGCACTCCCAGGACTGCTACTTCAATAACAAATGTTGGTTTGGTCCAAAATAATCCATCGTTATATCCGAATAGCGGCGTTTTGTTCGTGCGTCCCAGACACTATCTGAAATGGTAAATCAGTGTCGCGCGCATGGCGCAATTCGTGACAAAAAAAATCTAAATATTCCATTACCGTACTTCGAAGCATGTCAACCGCTGTTTAAAATCCATTTTTATGCCATTTTTCTCGTAAAAAAGCGATAATATTCCGACCGGGAATGTCCCTTTAGCTAAACAGAGGAAAGTAAACAAAGCTTTCGGTCGACGCGGCACGAGCCTGAGTCTCACAGTACTGTAACCAGCCACTACCCAAACGCGCTACTTTTTTTCAGCCAGAGCCTGCAAAGCCATGATTCAGCTTTTTACCGCCTTCTGAGACCCTATGGCAGCCATAGGAAGTGTCACGGGACAGCTAAGATCCTCACTCTTCAATAAACAGAGACAAGAAGAACGACACCTTGTCAGACAGGCCACTTCCTGCATGAAACCTTCTCAGTTTTTTGCCTGCCAAATGAGTTCTGTTATACTCACAGACACCATTCAAACAGTTTTAGAAACTTTAGGGTGTTTTCTATCCATATGTAATAAGTATATGCATATTCTAGTTACTGGGTAGGAGTGGTAACCAGATTAAATCGGGTACGTTTTTTATCCGGCGGTGTAAATACTGCCCCCTAGCCCTAACAGGCTAACATTCATTTGAAGACTGTTAATTATCTATTCAACCTAAATGTTTAATTGTTACCCAATTAAATGAATCATGTAACAATTAACTAATTGAGATCTGGGGCACCACGAGAGAGGTTCTTTAAAGAGTTACCATCTTCTGAATTAAACTCATAAGGTCTTTACCTATCACATCCATAAACAGTCAACTTATTAATCATAACCTCGTATCATATCATCCTTCTGAACAGTCGTAACCTCCTTGCATCTGCAAAAACCCGAGCCTTACTTATGATTCAGTACTACACAAAGGCTCTAATTGTCCAAAAGGGGTTCCTCTTTGTTCTCCTCTGCAGTCGTCCGGTATCTGGTGACTTGTGTAGTCCTGAACCGAACTACAGAGTTTATTCTACTTCCATGAAATAAAAATAAATTAATTGAATTACTTCTTTGAAGATAGGCTAGCCAGCAGAGTAGTGTAATACAATAGTTTGAAAAGAGAAATAGAATGGTCCCACTTAAACTCACTTTCCTAGATACTTTACTTAGGACAGCTAATCAGCCGTACCAGTGATTGTCCAGGTGACTTTATCGTCTCTACCTCGTGTTGAGATTCAGAGTTCAAACTACTTTAAACTTGAGCTGCAACTCTACGTCTCTCTGGTCTAATATGTTAATTCTTAACCCATAATTTTATACAGTTTGTTCAAAAGGGGTGGTTCCATCAGGCTGGCATGCTACGCTCTCTGACCTCACTCAAAGTGTCACGTGTGCTCCCTCTCCGGCCTCTAGGTCACCAGGCTGCTCGTTATAGTGCACACCTGTCACCATCGTTATACGCACCATCAGACTCATCTGGACTCCGTCACTTCCCTGATTACCTTCCCTATATGTCACTCCCTTTGGTTCCTTCCCCAGGCGTTATTGTTTCTGTTTCAGTTTCATGTCTGTGTGCTGTTAGTGTTTTTTGTTTTGTATTATGTTCCGTTTATTTTACTAAAACACTCACTTCCTGAACTTGCTTCCCGACTCTCAGCGCACATCGTTACAGAATGGCACCTCACCTAAGGGAAGCATCAGGGAGCGGTTTTTTTGTTTTATGGAACGTTGTTGGGTCCAGGAGCCGCTCCAGGCTCTCATGCCTCAGACAGATCGCCAGGCTCCCCTGCCTCCGCCGGCTCATCAGGCTCTCATGCCTCAGCCGGATCGCCAGGTTCCCCTGCCTCAGCCGGTCTGTCAGGTTCCCGCACTCCAGCCGGCGACAGGTTCCCGAGTATCAGCAGGGGTGACTGGTCTGCTCCTGAACCCCGGGATCGTCCCTTTGGTTGGCGCCTTGTGGCTGGAGCCGAACATGCTGGGGAGGGGGTACCGTCACGTATACTCTCTCTCCGGCGCTCTAGGTCGCCATGCTCCCACGTCTCACCCGGACTGACAGGTTTCTCGCGCCTCAGCAGAGGTGACTGGTCCACTCCTGATCCCCGGGATTGTCATTTTGGTCGGTGTCCTGCGGCAGGAGCCGCGTGTCGGGAAGGAGGTTCTGTCATGTATGCTCCCTCTCCAGCCTCTAGGTCACCAGGCTGCTCGTTATGGCGCACACCTGTCACCATCGTTACGCGCACCTGCGCGTCATCAGACTCACCTGGACTCCATCACTTCCCTGATTACCTTCCCTATATGTCACTCCCTTTGGTTCCTTCCCCATGCATTATTGTTTCTGTTTCACTGTACTGTTAGTGTTTCTTGTTTTGTATTATGTTCCGTTTATTTTACTAAAACACTTATTCCCTGAACTTGCTTCCCGACTCTCAGCGCACATCGTTACACAAGGGGGCGATAATTACTTACTGTGCACAGTTATATAAACAATTTCCTCTTATAGTTTCTAAAATCACATCCCTCTCTCAACAAAAATACTTTCATCATTTTTCATATAGCATGCACATACCAGAGAATGGAAACTTCGTACATGTAGTGTGTATACTTCAAGTTACAGTATTTCCTTAATAACATTTTTAATGACCTCACAAAATAACACCCAAAATGACATTATTGTTCTTTTAGGTCATCTCTGACCATTCCCCAATAAATATTGTTCCAGTAGTTATTTTTAAACGTGTTAGAGTTTCAGCGGTAAAAGTATTCTTAAAACAAAGCACATGTGTGAATTTGTAGAGGGATTTCTGAGTGTTCTCTCCTTGATTTACAACAGGGTGTGAGGTGTTAACCCCCAGCAGTTCCCTCCTCCCCCCTCTGTGGGTGACAGTCATGACAAAACATTATTTTGCAAAGAAGATCTACAGTAGTCTACAGTAACAGCACTCTGTAGGGTAGCTTCCATCCTCCTCTTGGTACATTGCCTTCAATACAAAACCTAGGAGGCTCATGGTTCTCACCCCCTTCCATAGACTTACACAGTAATTATGACAACTTCCGGAGGATGTCCTCCAACCTATCCTGTAGCATGAACTGACATGTTGTCCACCCAATCAAAGGATCAGAGAATGAATCTAGTACTGAAAGCATAAGCTACAGCTAGCTAGTACTGCAGTGCATAAAATGTGGTGAATAGTTGACTCAAAGAGAGAGAAAGACAGTAGTTGACCAGTTTCTAACAAATTATTTTATTCCAAAATGAAAGTGAAGCAAGAGAGAAATAGAGAATGATTTCGTCATTTTTTCACTTGTTACTTAGCTAGCAAACGCAGCTAGCTAATTTAGCCTATTGGAACACAACAGAGGGATGCTATGTTAGCTACCTTGCTATGAATTTCAAGCACAACACTGGACTCTGCTGACTATGACATTACTTTAGCTAATATGGTGACAACGTTGTAAGCTGTGTGTAGCTGTTTGGCTTGGAAAGGTTTTTTCGCCTGGTCACATACAGCTGATGTGTTGTGCATTGAAGTCCCCACGTGAAGGGAAGACGTGAGAGGGTGCAAAGATGCAAGAATGACTACAGAGTGGTTTCTATGAAAGTGAACTGTGCTTAGTGAGTGATCAGGGGTGTATTCATTTCACAGATTCTGTTGAAAAACATTTCTTAAACGTAAGCCAATGGAACAAAACGGGGATAAACATACCGGAATTTGTCAAATAGAAACTCTCGTTTGCAACTGTTGGAATAATGATTACACCCTATATCAGCTAGATGCAGGCAAGAGTGTTCAAGGTGGTATTGAATGTCACTGTCTGTCCATGTGTCACTGTCTGTCAACTCGAATTTGTCTCTCGACCTGTGTGCACCTACGTTGTAAACTTTCATTCATAGGCTAGGTTGTAGCAACCTCATGATGGGTATAGGGCAAATCTGAGTATCATATAGTAGCCTAAACCTATCGATGTTACATTGAACTCGGTGAATGGAATATGAATGACAGTCATCCGACATGCTGTAATATAAATAAGGCCATGCTCATGAAAAAAATGTGTCCTCCGTCATTATTAACAGCACTGACCGCCACTGATATACAGTACCAGTCAAAAGTTCGGACATACTTACTCATTCAAGGGTTTTTCTTTATTTTTACTATTTTTTACATTGTTTAATAATAGTGAAGACATCAAAGCTATGAAATAACACATATGGAACCATGTAGTAACCAAAAAAGTGTTAAACATCTCAAAATATATTTTATATTTGAGATTCTTCAAAGTAGCCACCCTTTGCCTTGATGACAGCTTTGCACACTCTTGGCATTCTCCCAACCAGCTTCATGAGGTAGTCACCTGGAATGCATTTCAATTAACAGCTGAACCTTGTTAAAAATGTATTTGTGGAATTTCTTTCCCTCTTGATGCGTTTGAGCCAATCAGTTGTGTTGTGACAAGGTAGGGGTGGTATACAGAAGATATTTGGTAAAAGACCAAGTCCATATGGCAAGAACAACTCAAATAAGCAAAGAGAAACGACAGTCCATCATTCATATTAAGACATGAAGGTCAGTCAATACAGAAAATGTCAAGAACTTTGAAAGTTTCTTCAAGTGCAGTTGCAAAAACCATCAAGCGCTATGATGAAACTGGCTCTCATGAGGACCGCCACAGGAAAGGAAGACCCAGAGTTACCTCTCCTGCAGAGGATAAGTTCATTAGAGTTACCAGCCTCAGAAATTGCAGCCTTTGTGAGACGCAGAGTAGTTGAACGGATGATCTCTGCATGTGTGGTTCCCACCGTGAAGCATGGAGGAGGTGTGATGGTTTGGGGGTGCTTTGCTGGTGACATTGTCAGTGATTTATTTAGAATTCAAGGCACACTTAACCAGCATGGCTACCACAGCATTCTGCAGCGATACGCCATCCCATCTGGTTTGCGCTTTCAACAGGACAATGACCCAACACACCTCCAGGCTGTGTAAGGACTATTTGACCAAGAAGGAGAGTGATGGGGCGGGCAGGTAGCCTAGTGGTTAGAGCGTTGGACTAGTAACCGAAAGTTTGCAAGATCGAATCCCTGAGCTGACAAGGTAAAAATCTGTTGTTCTGCCCCTAAACAAGGCAGTTAACCCATTGTTCCTAGGCTGTCATTGAAAATAAGAATTTGTTCTTAACTGACTTGCCTAGTTCAAAAATTAAATGGAGTGCTGCATCAGATGACCTGTCCTCCACAATCACCTGACATCAACCTAATTGAGATGGTTTGAGATGTGTTGGACCACAGAGTGAAGGAAAAGCAGTAAATGCTCAGCAAATGTGGGAACTCCTTCAGCACTGTTGGAAAAGCATTCCAGGTGAAGCTGGTTGAGAGAATGCCAAGAACGTGCAAAGATGTATCTGTGGCTATGTGATGTATGTAGTATGTAATTTTCAGGCGGGCACTTTTGGCTTGTGAGTGATACTTTCTAAAAAGTATAACAAAGTACCGAGAATCTCTTTAAAATTTTGGTCAAAAAAGAAATACAAGTATTATCGGAGTCTTCAGGGGTGAAGGACCACTGAGACTGTGTCCAAAATGTGCTACCATTATGTAGCACTATTTTGGATCACTCTAACATGGCATTCCGAGAAGGATACATGGCATTCCGAGCAGGATACATTCCGAGAAGGATTTCAGATTAGTCCCGTGTACATTATAGTGCTGATGCTGCAGCTGACCCCCTTAAATAGCTGCCGCTGCCCTACTTCCACCTCCTGGTTTTGGTGGGAAAAGTTGTGTGTCAGCTGTAGGGGTGCTCATGTTGCTGGGGATCGGAAGTGTCCGGTGCGTGAGGCAGGTTGAGGTGGCCAGGTCAGAGTAGTGTCGAAGGTGTCGTATGCTGAGGTAGTGAAGAAAGTAGAGTAGGGTGGATCAAAGGTGAGGGATTCTGAGAGGATCCCTGTGAGTAGTAGATCTGTGCAAGAGCACTAGGATAGGCCAATGAATAATACATGCTTCCGTAAGCTTGGCTTCTTAGGATTCATAGCAATGGTTGTCAACTGTACCACAGAGATGGAACATCAGTCACAGAAAATTGATTTTGTGGTGGCAGCTGCAGAGAAGTACTTGGGGGTATGAGATTTGACTTCAGAAGAATTACAGCGTGTGTTGAGTGGTAGTGTCCAGTCCTATCAGGCTGTTCGCCTGGGTTAGGAACAGATAGGGTTAACCTCCACCGAAGAAGAGGCAGACTTCCACCTCTTCAGGGATGACTAGTTCGCAGTTTTCTCACCAAATTGGACTACTTTGAAAACGATGTCGCCGGTAAAAATGTATTGGCCGGTGTCGGGTTTTTGGGCTACTACTAAATTGTACCACGGTCGCCATGGCATTTCTCTTAAAAATGTATATACGGTTCCAGTCAAAAGTTTGGACACACCTACACATTGAAGGGTTTTTCTTATTTTTGTAGCTATTTTCTACATTGTAGAATAATAGAGAAGACATCAAAACTATGAAATAGTAATGTAGAAACCAAAAGAGTGTTAAACAAATCAAAATATATTAAATATTTTTCAAAGTAGCCACCTAAAACCCTCACAAACTTTTACAGATGCACAATTGAGAGCATCCTGTCGGGCTGCATCACTGCCTGGTACGGCAACTGCATTTTCCATAACTGCAGGGCTCTCTCGAGGGTGGTGTGGTCTGCACAACGCACCACCGGGGGCAAACTACCTGTCCTCCAGGACACCTACAGCACCCGATGTCACAGGAAGGCCAAAAAGATCATCAAGGACAACAATCACCCAAGCCACTGCCTGTTCACCCGGCTACCATCCAGAAGGCGAGGTCAGTACAGATGCATCAAAGCTGGGACCGAGACAGAAAAATTGCTTCTATCTCAAGGCCATCAGACTGTAAAACAGCCATCACTAACTCAGTGAGCCTGCTGCCTACATACAGACTTGAAATCATTGGCCACTTTAAGAAATGGATCACTAGTCACTTTAATAATGCCACTTTAATAATGTTTACATATCTTGCATTACTCATCTAATATGTATATACTGTATTTTATACAATCTATTGAATCTTGCCTATGCCGCTCGGTCATTGCTCATCCATATGTTTATATGTATATATTCTTATTCCATTCCTTTACTTAGATTTGTGTGTGTTAGGTAGTTGTTTTGGAATTGTTAGATTACTTGTTAGATATTGCTGCCCTGTCGGAACTAGAAGCACAAGCGTTTCGCTTCACTCGCAATGACATCTGCTAACCATCTGTATGTGACCAATTTGATTTGAGTATGTGTACTATGTCATTGCTCTGTCTCGTGCTCGCTCTTTCTTCTTCTTCTTCTTCTTCTTCTTTAAAGTTTTAAGGCAGACTACACCTATTGGTGTATTGCCACCACCTACTGTACGGGGTATTGAAACAAAACAAAAATAATATATTCCATTGCAGGAAGGTGGGTCAATCCGAGATAATACAAAAATAAATCAATCAACCATCCCACTCCTCCAGTCACATTCAAATCACATCCCTACACAGGCTCATATTGTAACGAGCTTTCATTGTCTGCTTATATATTTGGGCTCCTGATTGGCGCAGCGGTCTAAGACACTGCATCTCAGTGCTAGAGGTGCCACTACAGACCCTGGTTCAATTCCAGGCTGTATCACAACTGGCTGTGATTCTGAGTCCCATAGGGTGGCGTACAATTGGCCCAGTGTCGTTAGGGTTTGGATGGGGTAGGCCATCATTGTAAATAAGAAATTGTTCTTAACTGACTTGCCTAATTAAATAAAGGTTAAACAAAAATATGCTCCCTTTATTTATCCTTCACTTCTGACTTGGTGTACAGGGAGAATACTGTAAGAAAGGCCCATGTTCTGAATTGTGTCGCTGTACATTTCAAAAGTGCTGAACAAATACACTGCTCAAAAAAATAAAGGGAACACTTAAACAACACAATGTAACTCCAAGTCAAGCACACTTCTGTGAAATCAAACTGTCCACTTAGGAAGCAACACTGATTGACAATACATTTCACATGCTGTTGTGCAAATGGAATAGACAGCAGGTGGAAATTATAGGCAATTAACAAGACACCCCCAATAAAGGAGTGGTTCTGCAGGTGGGGACCACAGACCACTTCTCAGTTCCTATGCTTCCTGGCTGATGTTTTGGTCACTTTTGAATGATGGCGGTGCTTTCACTCAAGTGGTAGCATGAGACGGAGTCTACAACCCACACAAGTGGCTCAGGTAGTGCAGCTCATCCAGGATGGCACATCAATGCGAGCTGTGGCAAGAAGGTTTGCTGTGTCTGTCAGCGTAGTGTCCAGAGCATGGAGGCGCTACCAGGAGACAGGCCAGTACATCAGGAGACGTGGAGGAGGCCGTAGGGGGGCAACAACCCAGCAGCAGGACCGCTACCTCCGCCTTTGTGCAAGGAGGAGCAGGAGTAGCACTGCCAGAGCCCTGCAAAATGACCTCCAGCAGGCCACAAATGTGCATGTGTCTGCTCAAACGGTCAGAAACAGACTCCATGAGGGTGGTATGAGGGCCCGACGTCCACAGGTGGGGGTTGTGCTTACAGCCCAACACCGTGCAGGACGTTTGGCATTTGCCAGAGAACACCAAGATTGGCAAATTCGCCACTGGCGCCCTGTGCTCTTCACAGATGAAAGCAGGTTCACACTGAGCACGTGACAGACGTGACAGCGTCTGGAGACGCCGTGGAGAACGTTCTGCTGCCTGCAACATCCTCCAGCATGACCGGTTTGGTGGTGGGTCAGTCATGGTGTGGGGTGGCATTTCTTTGGGGGGCCGCACAGCCCTCCATGTGCTCGCCAGAGGTAGCCTGACTGCCATTAGGTACAGAGATGAGACCCTCAGACCCCTTGTGAGACCATATGCTGGTGCGGTTGGCCCTGGGTTCCTCCTAATGCAAGACAAAGCTAGACCTTATGTGGCTGGAGTGTGTCAGCAGTTCCTGCAAGAGGAAGGCATTGATGCTATGGACTGGCCCGCCCGTTCCCCAGACCTGAATACAATTGAGCACATCTGGGACATCATGTCTCGCTCCATCCACCAACGCCACGTTGCACCACAGACTGTCCAGGAGTTGGCGGATGCTTTAGTCCAGGTCTGAGAGGAGATCCCTCAGGAGACCATACGCCACCTCATCAGGAGCATGCCCAGGCGTTGTAGGGAGGTCATACAGGCACGTGGAGGCCACACACACTACTGAGCCTCATTTTGACTTGTTTTAAGGACATTACATTGAAGTTGGATCAGCCTGTAGTGTGGTTTTCCACTTTAATTTTGAGTGTGACTCCAAATCGACCTCCATGGGTTGATAAATTGGATTTCCATTGATTATTTTTGTGTGATTTTGTTGTCAGCACATTCAACTATGTAAAGAAAAAAGTTTTTAATAAGATTATTTCTTTCATTCAGATCTAGAATGTGTTGTTTAAGTGTTCCCTTTATTTTTTTGAGCAGTATAGTTATATTGACTACATCCGTCCTAGCTTGCTGTCTTAATCGAAGTTGCAGATTGCCTCTTACCCGCTCATCGTCCCCTTATGACATAGTTTGTACATCTAGTTGTCAGTAGAAACCATATTTGTTTAAGCAAGTCAGCCATATCAGCTATGTTTTTTTTTATAAAGGCAGTAAATCAGGCTGAATTAACTGTTTCACTGCCAGAGAAGGCTCTGCTGATAGCCAGGTGTAGCAGTGGTAAGGATTCACTCCAAGGTGCTGAAAAGAAAGCTCTGCTGTTCGAACAGCTTTATGTAGGGCCTAACATTTGGTCACCGTTGTAGTGCAATTAATGTATTGTTCAGTGGCTTTGCTGGCATGCATCTAAATAAAACTAATATTTTCAGTTTGCCCCACCAAGATATACATGCTAAAATCGCCACTGGCCACAGATAGACCAATGAAACAGATATTTCACCGGATGTATACATGTGAAGCAACTGCTTGGAGTTTCCACTACCTATCAAATATGGTAGTGAGAGGAAGTCCAGTGGCCAGGAGATGGACTTTGGCTGACATTCTGCAAATGTTCTCATCGATTAAACATTTTATCTCAATACGGTTTTCTGTTCCCAAAACTAGAATATGTTTTGAACAGAGTGGACTAAGTTTTGTAGACTTAATTCTTTGCCAAAGTTTTTAAATATCGCGTTGTTTAGAAGGACTTCAAAGGCGAATTTTGCTATTGCACGTTTCAGAGTAGGCGTTCCCTAATGGAAATATGCAGATGTATGCTTAGAACAGGCAAATGGGATCTCGTTAGCTCGTGTTTGGCTCTGCCTACCATGCGACATTTGTTCACGTTGGAAACGACAGGGTTTGTTTGATCTTGGTTTAGTTCTAAAAAAATATTCGCTGTTGCTTGACCCCACCCGCTTACTTTAGTCAGTACTAGTAACCACAGCCACAAAGTCATAAACCCCGCCTATTTCAAAAATGTATCTGATTAAAATGTAATTTTAAACCTAACCACATATTAAGACCTAAAAGCCCATTTTTGTTTTCATACATTTTTACCAGATATACAATTTTGACTTCGTGGCGGTAATTAGTAGAAACCGCTGATGGTCTTTGTAAACATCCTGTGGATTTGAAAATAATCTTTGGGCGGGCGGAAGAAACTAAAAAGTCAGCGCCATTATGTTTGTTTTTAGTGGGAGGAGTGGAAAAAAGTAAACTACGGCCGCCAAAAAAAACTACAATTGGAGTGTAATTGGTGAGTTGTTTACATTTTAAATATACTTTCATGTACTGTACTGGAATTAAGGAAACATTTTGCAAGTTAGATTTCGATTTTGTAGACACGAACCAACAAAATCATATCAGAATACGCGCTCTGTTTTGGAAATGACAGGAGGTTGTTGATTACTGTACGTTGCACACAGTGTCACTGGTCGGTAACATTAGTTAGCATATTACGCTAACTACCTACCTGTTATACTGTGGGTATTTAGCTACAGTACCTTCACATCGGTTTATTAAACTGGAACGCTATATTGTACCAATATGTATCGAAATGAATTTGGATCACTGTGGCGTGCGCGTTTCCTGCAAAACCTCAAAAGATAGCTGGCTACCGTTAGCTAGTTGGGTTCGCGCCGAGGTCCCGGATCTCTTATTTTTCTTTACAATTCAAACTATTGCCTTCCTAACTAATTTAAGTAGGTAATCGAGTTTTCTATGTATCATTTTTGACAACTGAGCTAGTTGTCCATTGTTAATAAATGTTCCGATGTGTTTAAATACAGTATGTGGTTCAATTTACGAAAACCAACTCTGTGCCAACCTACGCCCCCCTCCACATGGACGGTGTTAAGATAATGGGCATAATGCCAACCCAGAGATGGCGCTAGTGGGGCACCTATTTAGGATATATAAACAGGTGCATTATGAGTGTCTGATTAGGATGTTGTGACCTGTGTAACATGTTATTCCTGAGTAAAGGATTATGCTTGAACTTTACCAAACTCTCCGACGTGAGTTATTCACATACACATAAAAACAATATGCTACCAGTTCGACACTAGGACAAGGGCTAACATAAGACCGCCCCTGCGGTATGGGGAAGCTTGCATCCGCTACAAGACCATGGTGATTGCCTACGGAGCTGTGAGGGGAACGTCACCTCCGTACCTTCAGGCTCTGATCAGGCCCTACACTCAAACAAGGGCACTGCGTTCATCCACCTCTGGCCTGCTGGCCCCCCTACCTCTGAGGAAGCACAGTTCCCGCTCAGCCCAGTCAAAACTGTTCGCTGCTCTGGCACCCCAATGGTGGAACAAGCTCCCTCACGACGCCAGGACAGCGGAGTCAATCACCACCTTCCGGAGACACCTGAAACCCCACCTCTTTAAGGAATACCTAGGATAGGATAGAATAATCCTTCTAACCCCCCCCCCCCCCCCCCCTTAAAAGATTTAGATGCACTATTGTAAAGTGGTTGTTCCACTGGATATCATAAGGTGAATGCACCAATTTGTAAGTCGCTCTGGATAAGAGCGTCTGCGAAATGACTTAAATGTAAATGTAATGTAAATGTAAGAGATGGACAATTATGTTCACTGTGGTATTAAAATGGTATGAAGTGCTCAAGCTAATTCTATATGAAAAGGAAGATGTTAAGATAATAGGCATAATGCCAACCCAGAGATAGTGCCAGTGGAGCACCTATTTAGGATATATAAACAGGTGCATCATGAGTGTCTGATTAAAACAAACAGTACCGAGAGTCAAGATCAGGACAGCGCTCATATTGGGCCTCAGTCGCTAACTAGTTAGCTTGACCGATATAGCGGCACATTCTTCGGATAAGTAAACAAATCACAAAATTACCCAATTGTTATTGATTTAATGACTTAACTTAATTTCTTAGTATTCAATCATTCTTATTTGTTCATTTTATTAGCATTTATCCAAAACGCACTTTTTTCATGCAATGTATAGTGTGATTTTTTATTTTTTTTGGTCAGCCAGCAGAGAGGACTGATAACACAGTCAAATTGAGTAATGCAAAGTGTAAATAAATAAAATGTATTTCTCAAAGTCCAATCTTTCCTTATTCAATATGACCATCAAAGTGTATCACTTCTTGTGATTGGATGTTTTTTCTAACCTTTGTCCCTGCAGGTTGGTGTCCCCCCCCCTCACCCTTAGGTGAGAAGGTGCTGGGACAATGTTTTATGCTCACTTTGTCCTCAGCAAACGTGGGCCGCTGGCCAAGATCTGGCTAGCGGCCCACTGGGATAAGAAGCTCACCAAGGCTCATGTGTTTGAATGCAACCTGGAGAGCAGTGTGGAGAGCATCATCTGCCCCAAGGTAAACAAGCGATCATTACTACAGTGCTTCTATTATGTGTTTCAATCATGTGTCTAGTCTCCATTGAAGTAATGCTGCTGTAAGGGTACTTTGACAGACTAGTGTTGTGTAGACCAGTAGAAGAGGGTCAATTTTCAACTCACTGGCTGTGGGTCAAGACTAGAGGTTGACCGATTAATCGGAATGGCCGATTTAATTAGGGCCGATTTCAAGTTTTCATAACAATCGGTAATCAGCATTTTTGGACACCGATCATGGCCGATTACATTGCACTCCACGAGGAGACTGCGTGGCAGGCTGACTACCTGTTATGCGAGTGCAGCAAGGAGCCAAGGTAAGGTGCTAGCTAGCATTAAACGTATCTTATAAAAAACAATCAATCTTAACATAATCACAAGTTAACTACACATGGTTGATGATATTACTAGTTTATCTAGCTTGTCCTGCGTTGCATATAATCGATGCGGTGCCTGTTAATATATCATTGAATCACAGCCTACTTTGCCAAACAGGTGATTTAACAATCACATTCGCGAAAAAAGCCCTGTCGTTGCACCAATGTGTACCTAACCATAAACATCAACGCCTTTCTTAAAATCGATACACAAGTATATATTTTTAAACCTGCATATTTAGTTAATATTGCCTGCTAACATGAATTTCTTTTAACTGGGGAAATTGTATCACTTCTCTTGCGTTCTGTGCAACAGAGTCAGGGATATATGCAGCAGTTTTGTCCGCCTGGCTCGTTGCGAACTGTGTGAAGACCATTTCTTCTTGACAAAGACAGCCAACTTTGCCAAACGGGATGATTTAACAAAAGCGCATTTGCGAAAAAAATACAATTGTTGCAGGAATGTACCTAACCATAAACATCAATGCTTTTCTTAAAATCAATACACAGAAGTATATATTTTTAAACCTGCATATTTAGTTAAAAGAAATTCATGCTAGCAGGCAATATTAAACTAGGGAAATTGTGTCACTTCACTTGCGTTCATTGCACGCAGAGTCAGGGTATATGCAATAGTTTGGGCCACCTGGAACTAATTTGCCGGAATTTTCCATAATTATGACATAACATTGAAGGTTGTGCAATGTAACAGCAATATTTAGACTTATGGATGCCACCCGTTAGATAAAATACTGAACGGTTCCGTATTTCACTGAAAGAATAAACGTTTTGTTTTCGAAATGATAGTTTCCGGATTTGACCATATTACTGACCTAAGGCTCGAATTTCTGTGTGTTATTATAATTAAGTCTATGATTTGATAGAGCAGTCTGACTGAGCGGTGGTAGGCAGCTGCAGGCTCGAAAGCATTCATTCAAACAGCACTTTACTGCGTTTGCCAGCAGCTCTTCGCAATGCTTCAAGTTTGTTTATGACTTCAAGCCTATCAACTCCTGAGATTAGGCTGGCAATACTAAAGTACCTATTAGAACATCCAATAGTCAAAGGTATATGAAATACAAATGGTATAGAGAGAAATAGTCCTATAATAAGTACAACCTAAAACTTCTTAACTGGGAATATTGAAGACTCATGTTAAAAGGACCCACCAGCTTTCAAATGTTCTGAGCAAGGAACCTAAACGTTAGTGCAATATGTGCCATGTAAGAAAGCTGTTACTTTCTTCTCCAACACTTTGTTTTTGCATTATTTAAACCAAATTGAACATGTTTCATTATTTATTTGAGACTAAATAGATTTTATTGATGTATTATATTAAGTTAAAATAAGTGTTCATTCAGTATTGTTGTGATTGTCATTATTATCTATCTATCTATCTATCTCTATAGATATATATATATAGATATATATATATATCTATATCTATACTGCTCAAAAAAATAAAGGGAACACTTAAACAACACATCCTAGATCTGAATGAAAGAAATAATCTTATTAAATACTTTTTTCTTTACATGGTTAAATGTGCTGACAACAAAATCACACAAAAATAATCAATGGAAATCCAATTCATCAACCCATGGAGGTCTGGATTTGGAGTCACACTCAAAATTAAAGTGGAAAACCACTCTACAGGCTGATCCAACTTTGATGTAATGTCCTTAAAACAAGTCAAAATGAGACTCAGTAGTGTGTGTGGCCTCCACGTGCCTGTATGACCTCCCTACAACGCCTGGGCATGCTCCTGATGAGGTGGCGGATGGTCTCCTGAGGGATCTCCTCCCAGACCTGGACTAAAGCATCCGCCAACTCCTGGACAGTCTGTTGTGCAACGTGGCGTTGGTGGATGGAGCAAGACATGATGTCCCAGATGTGCTCAATTGGATTCAGGTCTGGGGAACGGGCGGGCCAGTCCATAGCATCAATGCCTTCCACTTGCAGGAACTGCGAACACACTCCAGCCACATGAGGTCTAGCATTGTCTTGCATTAGGAGGAACCCAGGGCCAACCGCACCAGCATATGGTCTCACAAGGGGTCTGAGGATCTCATCTCGGTACCTAATGGCAGTCAGGCTACCTCTGGTGAGCACATGGAGGGCTGTAGCACCTGGTAGCACCTCCATGCTCTGGACACTACGCTGACAGACACAGCAAACCTTCTTGCCACAGCTCGCATTGATGTGCCATCCTGGATGAGCTGCACTACCTGAGCCACTTGTGTGGGTTGTAGACTCTGTCTCATGCTACCACTAGAGTGAAAGCACCGCCAGCATTCAAAAGTGACCAAAACATCAGCCAGGAAGCATAGGAACTGAGAAGTGGTCTGTGGTCTCCACCTGCAGAATCACTCCTTTATTGGGGGTGTCTTGCTTATTGCCTATAATTTCCACCTGTTGTCTATTCCATTTGCACAACAGCATGTGAAATTTATTGTCAATCAGTGTTGCTTCCTAAGTGGACAGTTTGATTTCACAGAAGTGTGATTGACTTGGAGTTACATTGTGTTGTTTAAGTGTTCCCTTTATTTTTTTGAGCAGTATATATCTCGTCCGATTAATCGGTATAGATTTTTTTTGGTCCTCCAATAATCGGTACCGGCGTTAAAAATCGTAATCGGTCGACCTCTAGTCAAGACATGGAGGATGAGCATACTAGAGTTGTAGATGCTGATTTGAAGTGAATTATCTCGCCATGGGGGGGGGGGGGGGGGGGGAGTGTGTATTTCTGAACACGGTGTTCTTTCTTATTCTTTAATTGTCCAGGTGAAAATGGCCCTGCGTACGTCAGGTCATCTGCTCCTGGGGGTGGTGAGGATCTACAACAGGAAAGCCAAGTACTTGTTGGCTGACTGTAATGAGGCGTTCATCAAGATCAAGATGGCCTTCAGACCAGGTAATGTATTGTCTACGGGGCTGGACTGGTCCAACATATTCTTCGGGGTTTTTTACATTCAAGACTCAGAGTTACAGTTTGGCTCAACCTCCATCTCATTTGAATCTTCATTTTACTGTTGATTTTTGGCATTTTCATATACTGTTGAATGAACTGAAATTGGGGTCTCCTGAAAGAGTCCCAATATGAAACTTGTAAGAGGCACACTGGGCTGCTAGGCTGTACTGACATTGTAGGAAGATGTTATGGTTGTGTATTGTGTGGGTCTGTGCTAGCCTGACCCCTGCCTCCATCCCTGCCCTCTCAGGTGTGGTGGATCTGCCAGAGGAGAACAGAGAAGCTGCCTACAACGCCATCACCATGCCAGAAGAGTTCCACGACTTCGACCAGCCACTACCAGACCTAGAGTGAGTCCTGCATGTCATCAGAGCCCAACAAGTTGAAATGTGTTTTTTGAGATTTTTCATGTAGCATCGACGAGTGCTCTGTCGCCATTGATGTATATGTTCTGTATGCTCTTACGAGTATTGATTTGCTTGTATCAAGTGCATTAGATGTTCCTTCGTTCAGTGTTAGTGATTTATGTTGTCTTTGCAGCGACATTGACGTCACTAAGCAGTTCACATTGAACCAGAGTCGAGTGGAAGAGATCACCATGAGGGAGGAGGTGGGCAACCTGAGCCTGCTGCAGGAGAATGACTTCGGTACATAGCCAGGCCTCCTAGTCCAATCCTTTCACCACCTCACTCCTCAAACTAACCTTGGCTGCATCTCCTCCCTTCCTAGTGCGACAAACACCGCCACTCATTACTGCTGTATGTACACTTGCAAAAATGCATTCTAACATACTCAATGTTCTCCCCCTCCAGCTGACTTTGGAATGGACGACCGGGAGATGATGCGTGCGGAGAGTGCCTTCGAGGTGGACATCATCCACGGGCCGTCAGCCTCTAACCTGCTCCTAGACCCAGAGACCTCGGTTGCCCAGATCCCAGACAACTCCAACCACCTGGAATACGACGACCAGTACAAAGATGACTTCGGAGAGGACCCCATGGCTGAGAGCGAGGGAGGCATGCTGGGTAAGAAGGAACGATATCCTGGGTTGTGATATGCCAAAATTCTGTTAAAAGCTTTTCTTTCCTTGTCTCCTTGTGTGTGTCCCAATAATATCTCCTTCCTCCTGAAGTGTGCACAGGTGTGGGAGGAAGAAGATGTAATTGGGACACAGCCCTTGCCTTGTCCATTACTGTGGCCAATTAATTGTTTACATTAATGAATGTATCTAGTGTAAAAACCCTGTTTGCTAAGGTTTTAACTCCTGCTGAGCATTGCCACTCCTGTCTGTCTCTAGTTGACAAGCTCCTCAGTAACGAGGATGGGGGTGGCATTTTCGACGACCCTCCCGTCATCACCGAGAGCGTGCTGAGACTGCAGGACCACGATGACGAAGACGACTTTGATGCCTTCTCACGTGAGATGCAACACTTACCATATGCTGTTCCCAAAAGTTACTTTAAATTTTCAAGCTGCAATATGTAACGTTTTGGGCGACCCAATCAAATGGACATAGAAATGTGTGTTATTGCTGTCGTTCTCATTGAAAGCAAGTCTAAGAAGTGGTGGATATATTCTATGTGCGCTATTTCTATGCTTTCTGTACTTAAGTTTTGTACACCAGCTAAAAACACTATTTGTGGTTATGGAAAATATTTCACAGTGATTTTGAGATGGTACAAAAAGGTCACCAACCTTTTTTGAGTCAAGATAACTTTCTGTGTCAAAATGCAAGCTGAGATCTACTGTTCAGATTTTTTTTTTAACATGACTTTAAAAAACGTGAGCCTATGCAACATTAACCTATTAAAAACAGTACTGTAGTAATGAGGTTTGTGCAGTAGGCTATAGGCCCAAAACATCATTGCATATTGTCTTTACTTGTCTTGCCAATGCATTGTTCTCAGAATAATTTTTATAATTCAACATTTGAGATAGGCTATATGATCAGTTGTTGTATTACTTGTGATGCACAGCTGAGTGTGCATACATTTTTTATAATTAGCTTTTTTATTTTACTGAGCTGATGGAGCCTGCATCAGATGGTCTGTCTCAGCAGAGGGAGAGGGGAGCAGACAGGATCCGCCTCTCAGCGTCCCTCCACTCTCTTTCCTCCACTGACACTGACTGAAAAGGGACACCGTCTTCCAGCTGATGGCGAAACTCGAGTTGCACCGCGTTATTTCTGCCTCATGCTCAAATTGATGATGTTACTCCTATGACCAGAGAAAGTGAAATGTTCGTGTGTGTGTATAGATATACAAAAAAATTGCTTTTCTTTCAAAAACAAGGACATTTGTAAGTGACCCCAAACTTTTGAACGGTAGTGTACATATAAAAAAAAAAGACCCACTGCGCTAATAATAACACAAGCCTATCAATACACTTTCCTACGCATTCATTACCGCTACAGTGCTGGTTGTAGGTAGAATGTGGCTTTTTTTATGGCTTATAAGTGTTGACAGTGCTGAGTAAAACTTAAACATGAACTCACTCATATAAACAGTCTCCTCCCCTTCATCTACGTTTCTTATGTTTTGTACACTGTGTGTGTGTGTAGCGGGAGGTCCAGACAGCCCAGACTCAGGCCCGGCGGAGCCCCTGCCCGCCATGCAGGACCAGACAGAGCAGACCACGCTGGTACACAACGAGGAGGAGGCCTTCGCCCTGGAGCCCATTGACATCACAGGTCCGCCCACAACCTCAATAAATATTGATATTCATGTTATATTATAACAAACCTGTACTGTTATGTCTGTCACTGCATCAGGTAGGCCTGTGCGATAACATATTCAATTAGTAGCACCACTGCTCTTTGAGTTTAGCAGCACTCAAGAAATCTTCAACACTTTGAGCTCTGCTTGTCAATCAAGGCATCCCTTCCACCCTGGATCCTTCTGCCACCAAATGTCACTATTCACTTATAAGTTATTTTTCTCTTTACAACTCACAGTGAAGGAAACCAAAGCCAAGAGGAAGAGGAAGCTAATTGTGGACAACCTGAAGGAGCTGGACAGCAAGACCATCCGTGCCCAGCTCAGCGACTACTCCGACATCGTCACCACGCTGGACCTTGCGCCGCCCACCAAGAAGCTGATGATGTGGAAAGAGACGGGAGGCGTGGAGAAGCTCTTCTCCCTGCCAGCACAGCCCCTCTGGAACAGCAGGCTTCTCAAGGTAACCCAGCAACTGGTCTGGTAGTTAGACAAACAAGGGCTGTTTACTGTGTTATTGTTCTCAATCCAGCACCTGGCAATGGCTTTCTGTTTTCGCCCCAGATTTGTGCTTGTCAGTTCCTGAACCTCTTTCATTAGAGCTTTTCTAGATATATTTCTATTCTCGACAATTAGTTTGAGGCCAATGTAGCCACTACTTTTAGGGGCTTGTGCGTGTTGTTGCCACCTAGCCTCTTCATTTTTTCAGCACTGACTCTATCCTCTCTCCCTCTCTTTCTTCCCCTCTCACTCTGTCCCTTTCTTTCTGTAGATGTTCACCCGCACCCTGACCCCCCTGGTGCCAGACGAAATGAGGAAGAGGAGGAAGGGGGGTGAGGCAGACAGCCTGGATGAGTTCCTGAAGGACTTGGAGAACCCTGAGGTGCCCAGAGAGGAGGCCATGCAGAGGGACATCATCGGTGAGATACTCCATTCAGTTAACGCACTACTGAATGGCAACAGTCCACCCTCTACATTGGATGCCATTATAGGCTAGAGGGCCAACTCTCAGCATGGATATAATATCAAGATATAGGCTACTATTCAAAGTAGACACATGGATAAATTCAAAGTACATTTACATTTAAGTCATTTAGCAGACGCTCTTATCCAGAGCGACTTACAAATTGGTGCATTCACCTTTTGATATCCAGTGGAACAACCACTTACAATAGTGCATCTAAATCTTTTAAGGGGGGGGGGGGGTTAGAAGGATTACTTTATCCTATCCTAGGTATTCCTTAAAGAGGTGGGGTTTCAGGTGTCTCCGGAAGGTGGTGATTGACTCCGCTGTCCTGGCGTCAGTAGTAGACACATTCAAAGTTGTACACTGGGCGTCGGTCTCTACCCAAATCTGACACAAGCACCTCATCCATAACAGTCATGTACTTGTACTCAATTGCCCTTGTTTGGTATAGTTTTTAATGTTCTTTCTGTGTGCTCCAGACCAGACCATCCTGGAGGAGCTCAGTGTGCTGCAGGCATCAGCCATGGAGGGCAGCAGGACCACCCTGGACGAGTCAGTCATGCCCCCACCCTCCTCCACGCACGGCCAGAAACGCAAGGCACAGGACACAGAGCCAGGCTTGCCCGTAAATGCCTCGTTGCTCCTCTCTTTGCTCAGGCCCTGTTTAACCATGGCTAGGGAAACTTTAAAGACAGTTTGTCAAGCATACAAGGATTTTGGGGGTTTGATATTGTATGCACTGAGAGATCTCATTAGTGTTTTTTGATAGAAGTTTGACATGCTTTTACCTTTTTGCCCATACTCAAGCCCCTACTCAATCACTCTCTCAAACATTCTTCCTCTCTCCATCCAGATGGGTACTCTGGAACAGGCCACCAACCATTCAGGCGTGTCCCAGCAGTTGGACATGACAGTGTTGCTGCCCCCCGAGGACAGCACCAACCTCAGCCAGTTTCCCGAGCTCGACCTGATAGAGGAGAAGAAGGACAAGGACGGAGTGGACGGCTCAGATGAGGTGAGATAGACACGAAGATGTTCCAGAGGTCACCGCCAACCCTAGCCCTGGAGAGCTACAGGGTGTGCAAGCTCGTGTTCCAAGCACTAAACAGCTGATGGGACTTTGTGCGTTAGTATAGGGCTGGAGGAATAGCCTGGAAACTGGCTTTCTTGGGACCATGGCTGGTGACCACTGATCTATTCTGGCTTATTTAGCTTCCAAAGGAACATGTAGGCCTACTACCGGTCTTGTGTTGCTTGTACATTGGCTAATGTGTAGTATGTATGTAGAGTTAATGTTATGTGTGTTCAATGACAGGATGAGGAGGGTCAGGCCGGTGACCAGGACCGAGAGGAGAGGAGGTGGAACAAGAGAACCCAGCAGATGCTCCATGGCCTGCAGGTATGTCATTGGAGAGCTTTTACGAGAGAACTTGACTAAACGTTGACCCACCAAGTGAACAACCCCTACATTACTAACCAGAACCGGGTCTTACGCCATGCCGAAACCGGACGCCATCGTGCGCAAATTGATTTTGTCCCCCCACACCAAACGCGATCACAACACGCATGTTAAAATATCAAAACAAACTCTGAACCAATTATATTAATTTGGGAACAGGTTGAAAAGCATTATTATATTAATGGCAATTTAGCTAGCTAGCTTGCAGTTCCTAGCTAATTTGTCCTATTTAGCTAGCTTGCTGTTGCTAGCTAATTTGACCTGGGATATAAACATTGAGGTGTTATTTTACCTGAAATGCACAAGGTCCTCCGACAATTAATCCACACATAAAACGGTCAAATGAATCGTTCCTAGTCATCTCTCCTCCTTCCAGGCTTCTTTTTCTTCTTTGGACTTTATATGGCGATTGGCAGCTAACTTTCATAATAAGGTGCATTACTACAACCGACCTCAGTTCATCTTTCAATCACCCACGTGGGTATATGTTCCTAAAAACCAATGAGAAGATGGCACGTGGGTATATGCTTCTAAAAAAACCAATGAGGAGATGGGAAAGGCTGCACTTGCAGCGTTTTCTGCGTCACAAATAGAATCAACTTCCATTTTAGCACCTAGCAACGCAAACGCTCGCAATGATTGAAAAACATGTGTCAATTTATTTTTGCAACGCCTGCGCACGTGACCGGTGTAGTAATAAGCATGTTAGCTGTGACCTAACAGTTCTCTCCCTCCCTTCAGAGGGTGATGGCCAAGACAGGAGCCCAGCAAATTAGCCTGCTGGATTTGTGCAGGAACAACAACAAGAAGCAGGCCGCCGCCAAGTTCTACAGTTTCCTGGTTCTGAAAAAGCAGCAGGCGGTGGAGCTCAACCAGACCGAGCCATACAGCGACATCATCGCCACCCCTGGAGCCCGCTTCCACCTCATCTAGACTCAACACTGGCTGCTTTTACTCAAAAACAGTTTTTTTCTTCTCTTACCTATGTGCTTTTGTCTTGAGATTAAAAAAACATTAAGGTCAAGTGTGGGGATGAAGTCTCTGAAAGACATGATTGGTGGGATTATTGTAATTCTGTGTATTTTGGGCTTTTGTTATCCAATGAAAGCACTTTGTGTTTTGCTAGAATGTGAGAGTGATAATCCAATCATGTTGCATTCCAAGGTTCTATTTCTCTCCCATTTAAAAATAGTTACTAAAATACTATTGGTCTTCAAACTAAGATTGCTGGTGGATGCAGTTGAGTGTTTCAGAAACTTGCTCAATACATGCTCCTTTTGGTTAAAGGGTTTCTGAAACACTCAACTGAATACCCTTTAACCAAAAGGACCATGTAGTATTGAGCAAGTTTCTGAAACACTCAACTGAATTGCATCCACCACCAATCTTAGTTTGAAGACCAATAGTATTTTAGTTGCTGCAAGCATTCCAATAGGTTTGTTCCTAATTCTGCGTTTACAGTCCCTGACTGTAATTTATTTTTTTTATATCGGCATACATTTAGGTCTCCATTGTGGAATTTGAGAATGGGCTCCTGAGTGGCGCAGCGGTCTAAGGCACTGCATCTCAGTGCAAGAGGCGTCACTACAGTCCCTGGTTCGAATCCAGGCTGTATCACATCCGGCTGCGATTGGGAGTCCCATAGGGCGGCACACAATTGGCCCAGGGTAGGCCGTCATTCTAAAGAAGAATTTGTTCTTAACGTACTTGCCTAATTAAAGGTTAAAATCATGTAGATTTAAAAAAATAATAATAAACTGTCTACCCTCATTGCCTGCTCCAGTTTAAAATATATTTTATTCCAAGTAATTGCTCCTGAATTGCATTTTTATGGTATTACTTCAATAATTCCCTTTAAGTCACATACTGTGACAATGAAAATACTTGTATCAATTATCTATGTTAATGGTTTGGCCAGAATGAGACTTAGTTGAGGCTGCATTTTTCACATAAGCTATTTAACAATCTCTACACTTCAAGTCAACTGTGGGTGTCTGGAAATTACATTTCATTCAACTCTTTGATGCAGCTGAATGTCAAGTAATCTCTGGCATATCAACAATCTAAGACAGTTTTGATGCAATGATAACTACTGGGAAACATCATGGCAAGTCTTTATGTGCTTAGGTGTTGTGACAGTCATTCTTCGATAGCTTGAATACAATATTGCTCATCTTATGGTTCATAGCTGCAGAGCACAATTTATAATCATTCTGACCATCCTTTACCAGTCTGTCCTTTACAAATGCATTGTTTTGAAATCCACAAGCTTCTGAAATTGTATATCATGTAATGTTTCAGCTCATCCCTTTTAAACTCTGCGCCGGTAAACGTACATTCTTTTTGTATAAAACCCAAAATGACACCTTGTAGATACTGTTGCTGAAGTGTATTATGATGCCATGCCTGTAATCCTGAGGCCCAGCAACGTGTTACTTTTCTAATAAAATGAATACCGTTTCAACAGTTTGTGTCAATGAATCCTTTTCATAGCTGGTTCATTGAGTGAGTGAATTGGGTATAATGGCTATGGACTTACTATAATGACTTAGATCAATACCTTGATGTTCAAAAAACAAGAATGAACTGTTTAAGGATACATTTTTAGAAGCATGCTGACATCATGGCTGTGTGCTTCTTCAAAATATGTTCTCCAGACATTGAATTGGGATACCTTTAAACTGGCAAATACAGAGGAGCAAATTGGTTTAGTAAAGATATAAAACGGTCATTATCTATGTATAAAAAAAAAAAAAAGATGTACAGTCTTTCTTATATTCAGTTGTTCAACCTTTGGGAATAGTGGTGGGGGGGGGGACATTGGTTATATCCTGCCCTCAAAACATAAGTCTCTTCCCACCACTAGGGGTTTGGGGTTGGTTTTAGGGATGGACCCTCCCCTCCCTCTGGCTTGCGGCGTTTCCTTTGCCGGCTTCGTTTCTTCTTTTTGCCCTCAGTCTTAAGCAGCTGTGGCTGTTTTTTCTTCTTCTTCAGACAGCTGAGCGGGTTGGGGTTGGAGATTTTCCTCTTACGCTTCTTGCCCTGGCGCTCTCCATCCTGCCCAATCCCCTGCACCTCCTTCAGGCTGTTGATGCTCTGCTGCTGGGCTGGGGTGACCATCTCTCTCAGAGCCACAGCCTGCACATGGTTCACAGAGCATAGGCTGGGCTTGTCCAACACTATGGTGTTGAGGATAATATATAGGAGTGGCACGCCTAGGATCTTCTTCAGGCCTGATGTCACCTCTTTGTCCTGAAATTTAAACATCAGACAGGAAGAGGTGAATCAATGCATCTGGTATAAACTGGATGCATGCAGCTAGATAGGGGGCACTATTGGTTGTTGACGCTGACAAGACAAGTGCCTAGCACAAGGATCATCAACTAGATTCAGCAGCGGGACGATTTTTCTTGAGCGGTTGGTCGGGGGATGGAACATAATTACATAATTTATAGACTGCAAATTGACCGCAAAAAGCCCCAACATAGAACATTTGACTAAAACAATCATTTAAATCCTTGCTTACATGAGTCTCTCTTATGCGTTGGAACAGATTTTCAAAATTAAAATGACTTGGTGTTTAGTCTTATGTCCAACAATGAAAAATCTAAATTATTTGCTCAAAACCTGGGGGGCCAAATTCAGCCCGCAAGTTGGGGAACCCTGGTCTAGCACATTGGCCGTGTTCCTCTGCTCAAGCGTTGCTGGCGCATAGCAGGTCTTACAATGCCTGGATAGGTATTTCACGTAGCAGCTAACCACATGGTCGTGTTCCCCTGCATCAACCAATGGTTGGTTGCCACGTCATCACTTGTGCTATTGGGCACCAGATTGCTATAACATATGTGGTTAGCTGATACCCATCCAGGGTTGTAAGATCTGGCATGTGTCAGCAACATCTGAGCAGAGGAACACAACCCTGTGTTATAGCAATCTGGTGCCCAACTGCACAGTCAATTGAGGTAGCACGCAACCATTGGTTGATGCATGCAACATCTAAGCAGGGAAACTCGATCATTGATTGACCCAGGTACATAAAGATAGATATAACACATACCTGTGTGGCAACAAAGTAGTGGTGAGGATTAGTCCCTTCCAGCATGGACAGCAGACACTCTGACACAGAGACGGGGTTCTTGAAATGCTTGCAGTTCCTAACCTGATACCTCTGCAGGATGAGTTTGGCACCATAGAGGTCCTTCATTGATTCAAGTTCCTTCAGCGCACAACTGTATGACATAAAAACACATATTTAAACTGAATAGTAAAAAAAAAAAAAAAAAAAGTCATTGGGTAAAACTCATGACAGTGTGATATTGACTAACACAACAGCAACCCCCACTCACTTTGTAGTACAAAGTTGCACCTCTCCCATTAGGTATTTCGGCATCTGTTCTTTGATTTGGATCTTATTCTTCAGTGCCGCCTGGCAAAACGTCCCGTCGATCAGAATTTGAAAGGGCTCTCTAAAACTGAAGTTGTGTTTGTAGAAATTGATGTTTTTTTTGGCTTGCTTTTGTCTTTTGATCTTCATTGTAACTAACGTAGCTTGCTAGCCCAATAATGTACTAAAATGAGCTAACGTTAGCTAGCGAGCTTGTCTGACAGGATAACGTTACTTGCTGAAAAAATCCCAATCAAATTAACGCAATTGCATATCGGAGAGCATTATCTATATTCTGTAAAGGTTCGTCAGTAGCGGTTTACTAGTACACACTATTCGCGGATTCATAACAAATCAAGCAGCATGGAAAATATAAACACACGTTTGCTCCGTTGAGTAACAGCTAAATATGTCCGTCAGAAGCAAGACTTTCGTTGACGTCTCAAGCCATTTCCGTTATGTGCTAGGATACCGCGTTCACGAACTAGTCAGAACAAGAAAACTCTTGACATTTCCGATTTTCTAACTGGTGTAGTTATACACGTGCCGCGTTCAACCAGTTAGCAAGTTGGACATTTCCGAGTTTCGACTAGTACGTGAACGCGGCATCTAGTACTGATGATTAAATATGCCTATATGAAGTAAAAACATTATTTTGTGAAACGTAACTTTTTAAAATCTAATCTGTGAAGAATAACATATTTTACACAATTAATACAGTATTATCTCACTGAGCTACATGGGTGTGAAAAGACCCTTCATCCAACTTTGTAAATAACATAAATAAATACTGTATGAAAATACTTCTGCCCTTTGTAATCATGTCTAACCATTCAACCCATTGTGTCGGCAAATTATTATGTGCAAAGGTAGATGGCAGCCTGGCAGCCATGTGGGCTATCAGTGACTTTGTCAGAGCTGGATATGGCTCTGTACATCCATCCCTTTGATGCATAGACCAGTCCTGTACCACCCTTTATTTTCACAAACATCCATGTCAGTAGCATTGCCTGTCTCAGTCAGTAGTTGGCTTAATGATGTAATAGTACTGGATTGCTAACAGTAAATAGTTGTTTTAAGCACTGTTTAGGGAAGGTATTCCCAAACGGGGGTGCAATGCCGTCCGGGGAACGCCAAATAAAATAAAATAAAATTGCAAGTATATATTTTTTGCCCTTCACATTTTCAAACGGTTCATTTATATTTTCCAACGGGGCTATACATTTGGGTGAGTATTTTTTCTCACCTGAGTGGCCTCGTTTCACTGCCAAAAATACAATTTAACCATCTAGTGTTCAGCGAAATAACAACACAATACATGTAGCCTAGTCAAATAATTAACATCCAATCACATTAACCGTTACGCTCTCGCGGAAATTCCACTAACGGTCCGTATGTAGCCAAACGTATATGGTATATGTACTGATGGCGCAAAAGCCATGACAGGGAGACATAGTGGAGTGGTAACACGTGTGCAAGCAGTTGCTCCCGACACCACTTGGGTATACTGCAGCATCCACCCACTTGGGTATACTGCAGCATCCACCCACTTGGGTATACTGTAGCATCCACCGAGAGGCTCTTGCTGCCAAGGGAATGCCTGACAGCTTGAAAGATGTTTTGGAAACTACAGTGAAAATAGTTAACTTTGTTATAGCAAGGCCCCTGAACTCTCGTGTATTTCCCGCATTATGCAATGATATGGGCAGCGACCATGTAATGCCTTGATCAAGGCGCAAAATATTGACACATTTAAAAAAAATGAGAGATGAGTTTAAAGTTTTCTTTACTGACCATCATTTTCACTTGTGTGACCGCTTGCATGGTAACGAGTTTCTCACACAACTGGCCTATCTGGGTGATGTTTTTTCTCGCCTGAATGATCTGAATCTAGGATTACAGGGACTCTCCGCAACTATATTCAATGTGCGGGACAAAATTGAGGCTATGATTAAAAAGTTGGAGCTCTTCTCTGTCTGCATTAACAAGAACAACACACAGGTCTTTCCATCATTGTATGATTTTTTTGTGTGCAAATGAACTGAAGTTTCTGGACAAGGTCAAATGTGATATAGCGAAGCACCTGAGTGAGTTGGGTGCGCAATTACGTAGGTACTTTCCTGAGCCACTGCCAGATTTCTGGATTGGGCTGCGCTCAAAGTATCCTGCCTTGGCAAATCGAGCTGTTAAGACACTGATGCCTTTTCAAATCACGTTCCTATGTGAGAGTCGATTCTCGGCCCTCACTAGCATGAAAACTACATACAGGCACAGACTGTGTGTGGAAAATGATTTAAGACTGAGACTCTCTCACCCAACATTGCAGAGTCATGTGCATCTTTTCAAGCACACCCTTCTCATTAACCTGTGGTGAGTTATTCACAATTGTCGATGAACAAGTAAGGTTTTATATGTAAGATGGTTAAATAAAGAGCAAAATTATTGATTATTAATATATTATTATTTGTGCCCTTGACCTATAAAAGCTCTTTGTCACTTCCCACGAGCCGGGTTGTGACAAAAACTCACTCATTCTTATGTTTAATAATAAATGTATCGTATAGTGTGTGTGCTTACAATGATGGCAAAAAACAACATTTGAGAGTACGCTGACCCTGGTGCTAGAGGGGGTACGCAGCTGGAGGTTGAATGTTTGAAAGGTTACGGGACTATAAAAAGTTTGGGAACCACTGGTGTAGGAGAAGTGGAATTTAGATAGCATCTACTTCGTCGGCAATAACAAAGGTGAATGCCATGTCTGCCATTGTCGCATTTCGTAGAAACAGCAGAAGTTGTCCGACTTTTTATATTATATTCTTTATTTATTTTTTCTTTATTACATTTATGGGGTAGACCAGCTTTGTCGTAGAAATGTTCGCTCAATCATATTTCTCAGATACCGAAACATGTGAATTCAAATATACTTTATATAAAGTAACAAGTCGAGCTGGCCAATGGACCAACTGCCGGACTCAGTCTCAGTCCACTCTTTTTATACAGTTTCATGCTTATACAAGTTTCATAGTCCCTCCACTTTATGCTAATAACCATATCCCCTCGGCTTTACTCCACCATTGTTTTCAAATCTAAGTTCTTTCCTCTAGGCGGGGTTTCACCCCTCCCCTCTAGTTCCTTGGAGAAATTATATTGGTAACGCGCCTATACATTATTTCCAGAAAAGAATAAGTACAGATTACTATAGGCAATTATAAGATTGCTACATGCCATTATCGTATTATAATATTACTACAGGCCATTATAGGATTAAGTACAGATAACTATAGGACAATATAGAATTATACCAATAAATACACTTAATCCCAGGATTACACATAGTGCCTTTGCTTACTAGTTTAGTGCTATTTAGCCTTTTAACAAGAAACACATTCTCTTAACAGAAAACACCCATAGCTTTAATATTGCAGATAGATTGTAGCTTCCATCAATGTAATTGTCTGCATCACTTCCAATCCCCCATATATATTTTTTCAAATATAATATATACACATTTACATATATCTTTAAAAATATATATTTCCTTTATTGCCCTACCACCCCTACCCCCAATTAGAGCAAACTAGTGAACAACAACACTTAGGCCTGTATTTCCAGCTTATACATGCTATATACATTTATACAAAAAAAGTTCTTAACCTATATACGTTTTACGGGCACAGCATGTTTTATATGAGTTATCTTGTTGTTATTAGTCCCAACCTTCAGCTGTTAACACCATCAATATTGGATTTCTATTTGCCATATATTGTTCAACTGTGCTGTGATATTTCACAAAAGTTCTGAACCTTTCTATTCTCATTATTTTTGCAGATTGTAAATTGAAAATGTTATTTTTTGCTAAAAGTATTATCATATTATTGATCGATTGACTATGACTTTTCAGATCGCCCAGTAGTGCTATCTGCAGGGTTAGCTCCAGGTAAATATTGCAATTCTTCAGCCATTCCTGTACCTGTGACCAAAAACAAGTGACATATGGACTGTACCAAAACAAAACAAATGAAGTTGTCCGACTTGCTGTCGGTGCATATGTAGGCTACCTCCCCCAACTTTAGTCGTCGACTTTCGTCTACAGTCGGCTACTTTTGCCTTACCACTCAAACACGCCAGTGTCTTTCTCCCGCTTCTCAAGCACTGAGGTCCCGCAATTGTGTGGGAAATAGCTGGGCTAGTTGGTGCTTTCATGACAACTGGGAACTCGAAAAAAACGAGGTCAAATCATGACGTCAGTGATTTTCAGGCCGAAAAGTCGAAGCTCTGGAAAGATGCCCAAGACTCGGACTCGTCCTCTGGCTTCAAAACTTTAAGTCCAACTCTAGCGGTAGTTAAACTGTATATCTCGTCTGTAGCTGTAGGCTATTCCATCTAGTCACAACCTTTAAAGGTCATGAACAGTGAAAATCATGTTTTTCATGAAATTTGATGATATTTGGATGAAACCAGATTAAAGTATGATGACCAAAGTATGAAAAATACTGTTGCTTCGACATCTGTAAAGTTTGATCATAAAGTTACTGGTCCTCTCCATGTCAAACATTTGGATACATTTTTAAGAGGAAAGGGTGACATCACCCTAACTCTCATTTTAATACACCAATGGTAACATGATATTATCTTACCTAATTTTAATAAGTACTGCCTTGAAACATTTGAGGTGTGTTTGCAAAAAAACTGGATGTAGGGTGTCGGCAAATATAATAAAACGTTTACACTATTCATCTATGGCAAAGATACTTGTGTATTTCTCCTTTCTAAGGGCTCCCAAGAGCCGTCACTGCAGTACCTGGTTCGAATCCAGGCTGCATCACATCCGGCCGTGATTGGCAGCTCTATGAAAGGCCTATGTTTCATAGAGCTGCCAATAAGGCGGCACAATTGGCCCAGCGTCGTCCGGGTTTGGCTTGTGTAGGCCGTCATTGTAAATAAGAATTTGTTCTTAACTGACTTGCCTAGTTAAATAAATAAAAATTGTCTGGCTAGCTAGGTCTTCAACCAGCCTTGACCAAAAGGGGAAGGGGTTCGTTTAAAACTCTGATGCAGTTGGTATGTCAACACATCAGTCAGCACTTCTGTGAATCGCATCACAAGAGACATGCCAAATGGGAGATTTGCAATTTCAATGTTGTGTGAGTTGCTTTGTGTATCACTGCAACCTTCACATAGGCGTTTCATAGAGCTGCCAGTAAAGCTAGTTTTCTTATATTTTTAGCATTTCTATCCCCCCACAATATTATTAGGTGATATTTCAGTCACAAACGTCTATTTTACATGGGAATCAGAATGACTGATCAGGTCCTTTAAACTCCTCCTAGTTGTTTCTTTTTTTTACGGAAACGGGCGGGGTGGTGCACAGGTACGGTGAAACCTCGAAGCTAGCTCTCGTCTGGCGGAGTTATTACTTTTTCAGTAAACAATTATGGCGGCCGCGGATCCCTGGTCCTCGAGTGACAGCGGGCCCGCAAGCAGAGGAGGGTTCCCGGATGGTGAGAACAGCAACGAGCGCGATGGACCGGGAGGAAGCCGCGGAGAGGCAGAACGCAAGCCAGATCGGGCCACATTCGAATGCAACATTTGTTTGGACACAGCAAGGGACGCTGTCATCAGTTTGTGCGGGCACTTGTTCTGGTACGAGGCGGGGATACTTTCGATCAGTCGTCGAGTAGGGAATGTTGTAGGCTGATAGCAGCTTGCTTACACAACTAGTCATCTGACATAGCGTTGTTTGGTCTTTCTAACACATTCCAGCTAGCTAGTTTCTCTACGATAACAAGCGGGTTGTTTGTTGGTTCACACCCATATGTCGATGACAAATGCATGCACAAGGCTTATTTTTATATAGTTAAATGTTAGCTAGTTACATGGCTAGAAAGCAAGATGGCTAACTTGGAGGTCTAGTTAATAGCGAACGTTAATCATGAATGAGTGTTTTTGGTTGAGCTTCATACATTAGCCAACCTATCGAAATAAAGTGGATTTGACAATGGCGTATGCTCATCACCTCATGCCTTTACAAAAATGTTCGCACATTTTTATTTACATTCATTCAATTTACAGTTTGTTACATTTGATGTTTTTTTTTGTGTGATATGAAAGTAGAGTGATTTATGTTTCTAGACTAGTACCGCAATTGAGAATCGATTCACGTTTAGATGGAGTATTAAGCTGTTTTGGCTTCCAGAAACGATACGCTTTTCTGAGGGCCAGTCTCTTTATCTTACGTTCCACTCCTTGCCATGGGCACATGTACCCGGAGTGGATTAGTTAAAGAGACTGGTACCCAGGCTACCAATTCGGCGTTAAACAGAATATCATTGGTCTATAAGGACTAACGTTAGGCTTCTTTAGTCCATTATTGGAAGTAGCCTAGTTGCCTAGCCATCAGCATCTTGCCAAAATCATTCTTTTGGAACTTGACTCATGTCCCATTCCAGCTTCACCTGTGCACCAGCTACAGCAACAATGTAACAGTGAATGCCTCTCTGGTACACACCTGGTTGCTGTATGGAACTCAGTCAGTGGTTGAGTTTCTGCATCGGGTGTATTAATAACTAGTAGACACTGCACAATGGATAACTTGGGTGACTCACACTAAACAATCACTGATTTTTACTAAGCACATGTCATCACTGGTTTAGATTTTCCCAATATTGCCACCTGAATCATGTATTACAAACAGCAGGCGTTGACCTTCAAGTTTCTGCAAAGTTGTTGGCTACACTTGCATTGTTTGTAATGTAAACATGCATGCATTGACTCATTCATGTGGAGTTCAGTCACATCTCCGGGGTTAAGAGTGGGATTGGTGTCAGAGGCACTGTCGCTATAGAGGAGTAAGAATAGACTGCCCTCGACAGGAAAAAAAAACTCTCCAGTCCAGTTGATCAATGAGACTTGATGGAACACATATTACTGAACTGAAAAATATAACTAGATATTTTATGTATACTGAACAAAAATATAAACGCAACAATTTCAATGATTTTACTGAGTTACTGTTTATATAAGGAAATCAGTCAATTTAAATAAATTCATTAGGCTCTAATCTATGGATTTCAAATGACTGGGCAGGGGTGCAGTCGTGAGTGTGTCTGGGAGGGCATAGGCCCACCAACTGGGGAGCCTAGCCCAGCCAATCAGAATTTGTTTTTCCCCACAAAAGGGCTTTATTCCAGACAGAAATACTCCTCAGTTTCATCAGCTGTCGGGTTGACTAGTCTCAGATGATCCTGCAGGTGAAGAAGCCAGATGCGGAGGTCCTGGGCTGGCGTGGTTACATGTGGTCTGCGGTTGTGAGGCCGGTTGGACGTACTTCCAAATTCTTTAAAATAACGTTGGAGGCAACTTATGGTAGAGAAATGAACATTTGATTCTCTGACAACAACTCTGGTGGACAGTCCTGCAGGCCAATTGCACGCTCCCTCAACTTGAGACATCTGTGGCGTTGTGTGAGAACTGCACATTTTAGTGGCCTTTTATTGTCCCCAGCACAAGGTGCACATGTGTAATGATCATGCTTTTTTAAGCAGCTTCTTGATATGCCACACCTGTGCCGTGTTACTGTACATGTACCATCCTTCTCTCCCACAACGCATTAATCTGGCCAGCAGCGAGGTGAGACTGTGCTAATGAGCGATGACCAATGGAGCTAATTAACATTAGCGATGGGGAGCCCGGATGATTTTAATCACTCACATCGTTAAGGTCAGAACAGGGTAACCAGATGCGCCCTGTAGGTGGGGGGGCCTACTGGAAAATAAGGTGAATATGGATTCCAAAATCTAGCACACTAACTAGGCCTATGGGAGAGTTTCAATTGCATACTGCTTGCGTCTTCTCTCCTCGCCACCTCAAAACCCATTGGAGGAGAAGGTCAGAGGGGCGGGACCTCAGCTTTCTCATCCAATGCGTTTTGAGGAGGCGGCGAGGATGCGAGGAGTATGCAATTGAAAATCTCTGTATCAATTCAGACTCGATGAAGTAGGCCACTAGGAGGTTGCTCCAAATGTCACCATGTTTCTAGGTGACGTTATTCATAATACCCACTCTAATCTTTCTCCTTCTCTCTTTCACAGCTGGCCCTGCCTTCATCAAGTAAGTATGCCATTTTAAAGGTGTTGTCTTTAGTTTCACAGTGGTGGTAAATATTAGGCTACACTTTTTCTACTGGTTGAAACCAGCTCCCAGTCCGATGACATGACCTGAGACCACCTTGGTCAGCCAGTTGACTCAGTGCAGCTTAAAGTTGATAATGTTCTCAAGCTCCCATTCATTACCAGTGTTTTATGTGAATCCCCTTTTTGTCTTTGCGGTGCTTTAGATTATAGCACTAGCTGTAACGTACATTGCACCATGCATAGTATTGCATATCCTTCTCCTTTGAGAATCAGTCAATGTTTTTCTTTCATTAGTTACTGCGCTAACTCTGTTGATAGAATAGTGTCAACACTACTGCCTTCAGTGCCTTGTGTACCTAGCTGTTTGTATTTGACACTGTTTTGTGCTATATTGCACAACTGTCTTATATTACCGACACAGAAAGTGCATGGTATAATGTGGAGTTTTATTTTCTCCCCCAATTTACTTTTTTTTTTAAAATAAGTCATTCTACTACAGTATATTGACTCATCCTTCTACATAACACAGAACAGCACATAGATCTACCCTGTGTGTGTGGAACGTTGCAGTAAGTCAGTGCATGCCAATAGACTGACGGTATTGAACGGACGGTGCGGTATGGCTTCTGTCTCACCTGTCATATGATCCCTCTTTCTCTCCCTCCTCGGTCGGTGTCAGTGGTTGGAGACACGGCCCAGCCAACAGCAGTGTCCTGTGTGTAAAGCGGGCATCAGCAGAGAGAAAGTCATCCCCCTCTACGGCAGAGGGAGCTCCAGCCAAGAGGACCCCAGGTACACTGCGTGTGTTTTTTTGAGTCTGAGCGTGCGTATTTGTGAACGTGTGACACTGAGAAACTGCATTGGTTAACTGGTGTTTCGTCCTCCAGGTTGAAAACCCCGCCTCGTCCTCCGGGACAGAGAACAGAGCCAGAGAGCAGAGGGGTGAGTCTTCCTCTGATGTTTATTACTTGGTTATTTTGTGTGTTCACTCTATTTGTAATGAGAGACCACTATTCCCTTCTTTCCTCTTCTTGCAGCCCTTCCAGGGGTTCGGGGACAATGGCTTCCACATGTCCTTTGGGATCGGTGCTTTCCCTTTCGGCTTCTTCACCACAGTCTTCAACACCAATGACCCCTACCACAGAGCAGGTACACACACACACACACACACACACAACCATCTATTTATTCCTTGATGCGATAGCTGTTGGCTAGTCATTGCAATGTTATCACTGTTCCCCCAGACGCATATGCAGCCGATCACCAAGGCAACGGCAACAATTGGCAGGACTCTCTCTTCCTGTTCGTGGCCATCTTCTTCTTCTTCTGGCTGCTGAGTGTGTAAGGGAGAGGGAGTGGCTGAGTGTGGGTTTTTGCTCTTCCTTTGTACTTGATTGACGGATTAAGGTCACTAATTAGGAAATAACTCCTCACCTGCTGTCTAGGTCTTTATTTAAAGGAAAAAACTAAAACCCGAAGACACCAGGCCCTCCATGGAATATTTGACACCTCTGCTTTAGACTATAGATGGGTGGTGGTGGGATGACTGGCATTTCACTCTTAGCAAGAGATATCTTGTGCAGGAAACACAAACCAGTCAAAAGATTTGTGTATCCCCCAAATGATTTACGAGACTCACTTGGATAGGGAGAGTACACTGAGACACCACTCTGGTGGTGGATGATACCCAAGCGTGAGGGTGAGTAAAGCGAAGACACTATCGCCCTCTTTCTGCGTACTTGTACATAAATGCGCGCGCACACACACAGGGGTGGGTTGGCTGACTTTTAGGGATGGGACTGGTGGATAGTCAATATTAAATGATTGGAATGATTTAATAGTAAATTAGGGGATGATCTAAGTAATTGTACTGTACCACAAAACATATGTAATATGTGGTTAACGTAGGACTATTTAGACAAAATAGAATTACTTGTTTTTGCCCCTTGAATGAATTTCAGCTTTAATTCCCCAAATATTAGAGCTTGTTTGAGTTTTAAGGGAGGGTGAGAAGTGGATTTACCTGATAACATAATGTTTTTTTTAAATCACTATAGCCACTTTTTTTTCCAGGCCAAAGAGTAACGTATCGCCGTCAAGTACAATTTGGGGAAAATGTATTTGGATATTACTGTTTACAATTTAACTGATGAAATAATTTGTCCGTAGATTTACGAACCCAATTTCTGAATATTCTTTAGACTAGTGTACAGATGGGTACACTAACAACTTTATATATAATCTTACAAACTGCCATTACACTGTGAAGTCATATAGAGAAGACAGACCTAAATGTGGATTGGAGCTACAGTGTATTCGAAAAGTATTCAGACCCCTTCACTTTTTCCACAATTTGTTACAGCCTTATTCTAAAATGGATTCAATTATTCTTCTCAATCTACAGTCGTGGCCAAAAGTTTTGAGAATGACACAATTATTAATTTCCAAAGTGTTCTGCTTCAGTGTCTTTAGATATTTTTGTCAGATGTTACTATGGAATACTGAAGTATAATTACAAGCATTTCATAAGTGTCAAAGGCTTTTATTGACAATTACATGAAGTTGATGCAAAGAGTCAATATTTGCAGTGTTGACCCTTCTTTTTCAAAACCCATGAAATCCGCCCTGGCATGCTGTCAATTAACTTCTCGGCCACATCCTGACTGATGGCAGCCCATTCTTGCATAATCAATGCTTGGAGTTTGTGGGGTTTTGTTTGTCCACCCGCCTCGAGGATTGACCACAAGTTCGCAATGAGATTAAGGTCTGGGGAGTTTCCTGGCCATGGACCCAAAATATCGATGTTTTGTTACGCGAGCCACTTAGTTATCACTTTTGCCTTATGACAAGGTGCTCCATCATGCTGGAAAAGGCATTGTTTGTCACCAAACTGTTCCTGGATGGTTGGGAGAAGTTGCTCTCAGAGGATGTGTTGGTACCATGCTTTATTCATGGGTGTGTTCTTAGCAAGCTCTGTACTGGTAGTGCCCCGATCCTGCAGCTGAATCAACTTTAGGAGACGGTTCTAGCGCTTGCTGGACTTTCTTGGGCGCCCTGAAGCCTTCTTCACAACAATTGAACCACTCTCCTTGAAGTTCTTGATGATCTGATAAACGGTTGATTTAGGTGCAATATCCTTGCCTGTGAAGCCCCTTTTGTGCAAAGCAATGATGACGGCACGTGTTTCCTTGCAGGTAACCATGATTGACAGAGGAAGAACAAATTATTCCAAGCACCACCCTCCTTTTGAAGCTTCCAGTCTGTTATTTGAACTCAATCAGCATGACAGAGTGATCTCCAGCCTTGTCCTCGTCAACACTCACACCAGTGTTAACGAGAGAATCACTGACATTATGTCAGCTGGTCCTTTTGTGGCAGGGTTGAAATGCAGTGGGGATTCAGTTCATTTGCATGGCAAAGAGGGACTTTGCAATTCATCTGATCACTCTTCATAACATTCTGGAGCATATGCAAATTCCCATCATGCAGACTTTGTGAAAATTAATATTTGTCATTCTCAAAACCTTTGGCCACGACTGTACACACAATACCCCATAATGACAAAGCAAAAACATTTTAGAAATGTTTGCAAATTTATTAAAGGAAAAAAAGTATCACATTTACATAAGTATTCAGACCCTTTACTCAGTACTTTGTTGAAGCACAATGGAATATGACACCTCTGGTGTTTTTTCCATCATATTAAAGGGATACTTCGAGTGTTCTTGGGTATGATGCTACAAGCTTGGCACACCTGTATTTGGGGAGTTTTTCCCCATTCTTCTCTGCAGATCCTCTCAAGATCCAGGTTGGATGGGGAGCATCGCTGCACAGCTATTTTCAGGTCTCCAGAATTGCTCGATCAGGCTCAAGTCAGGGCTCTGGCTCGGCCACTCAAGGACATTCAGAGACTTGTCCCGAAGCCAGTCCTGCATTATCTAGGCTTTGTGCTTAGGGTTGTTGTCCTGTTAGAGTGGGGCGAAGGTTCACCTTCCGAGGTCCTGAGCGCTCTGGAGCAGGTTTTCTTCAAGGATCTCTGTACTTTGCCCTGTTCATCTTTCCCTCGAGCCTGACTAGTATCCCAGTCCCTGATGCTGAAAAATATTGCCACAGCATGATGCTGCCACCACCATGCGTCACCGTAGGGATGGTGCCAGGTTTCCTCCAGACGAGGCGCTTGGCATTCAGGCCAAAGAGTTCAATCTTGGTTTCATCAGACCAGAGAATCTTGTTTCTGAGAGTCGTTTAGGTGCCTTTTGGCAAACTCTAAGCGGGCTGTCCTGTGCCTTTTCCTGAGTGGCGGCTTCAGTCTGGCCACTCTACCATAAAGGCCTGATTGGTTGAGTGCTGCAGAGATGGGAGAACCTTTCAGAAGGACAACCATCTCCACAGAGGAACTCGGGAGCTCTGTCGGTGACCATCGGGTTCTTGGTCTCCTCCCTGACCAAGGCCCTTCTCCCCCGATTGCTTAGTTTGGCTGGGCGACAAGCCAGGAAGAGTCTTGGTGGTTCCAAACTTCTTCCATTTAAGAATGATGAAGGCCACCCTGTTCTTGAGGACCTTCAATGTTGTAGACATGTTTTGGTACCCTTCACCAGATCTGTGCCTCGACACAATCCTGTTTTGGCACTCTACGGACAATTCCTTCGACCTCCTGACTTGGTTTTTGCTCTGACATGTACTGTCAACTGTGGGACCTTTTTATATAGACAGATGTGTGCCTTTCCAAATTATGTCCAAACAATTGAATTTACCACAGGTGGACTCCAATCAAGTTGTAGAAACATTAAGGATGATCAATGGAAATGGGAAGCACCTGAGCTCAAGTTCGAGTCTCATAGCAAAGGGTTTGAATACTTGTGTAAATAAGGTTGCTAAAATTTCTAAACCTGTTTTTGCTTTGTCATGGGTTATTGTGTGTAGATGAGGAAAGAAATAAATGATCCATTTTAGAATAAGGCTGTAACAAAATGTGGAAAAAGGGAAGGGGTCTGAATATTTTCCAAATGTACTGTATAGTGGATATAATCACACAATTTAAGAGTTCTTTATCATATAGGTTAACAGACTAACACTGTATTGTAAAGAGTCATGAGGATAGTGTATGGGAAGGCTGGAGTGGGCAGTATTGTATTGTGTACAGTTGTGCTTTGTGGAGAATTGGCCACATATGAACAAATAGTCTGGGGACAGTTTTTGGAACATTTTAAATCTGTAAAGTAATCTGGAATTGAATTGAACACAACACAGGATCATTCGATCTGGATTAAATGTTCTGAAAAACTGTCCCTGGGGGTTTTGTTGCTGGGCACAGTGCTGCACAGGAAAAGATGACAGTAAGGTCATGTTCATAAAAAAAATTATTTTGCAACATAAGTGTTGATTGGACAAATTGACTGTTTCAGTTCACCGTTTTCTTCCGCTTTGTGCCTACTGAACACGGCCCAGGTGCAAAAGTTAATACAGTGTTTGCCAGAGCCTTTTTGACTCAAGTCAGAATGAGTATTTGTCATTATCATCTGCAGCCAAGAAAATAACATGCGGTGAGAAACATGAACTACTATCATATCTATTGCAATGTGTTTCTCCTGATTGTGTGTATACATTTGTATATATGAATATTGTAAATGCTGTTTTTACCTTTTTCTGAACGACCAGCCATGGGATTGAGACAAGATGTGAGAGACCTCGGGTTTAACTAGGCAACCTGACATGTGGCCGAGTCCCCCTCTTCCACTAGTGAAAGACAAGTTACTCTTCTGTACTCGTACAATGCTCACTGAATGGTACAATCTAATGCATATGAGCCAACCAGAGGCAAGTGAGCAGTGTATGAAAAGGAAACTAACTCCCATTTCACCCTACCCATTTAATTATGATACAAGTCCTGTGAAGTATATGAAATGGGCTCAAGATCAAGTGTCCAAGAACTCTATAGCACCTTACTAAACAACACCAGCCGAGTAACATCCATGCAAGGGGTTGAGGAAAGGAAGGGCACAAAGTGGTAGATGATGGGTGGGGGGGGGGGGGTACAGGTTATGTATTTTCTTGCATATCACTGTCTGATCAAGTTAAGCATTTCTATTAGTTTATTTTGACAAAAAAAAAATGGAAATTACATTTGTATTGAGTCTTGTGCAAGACAACAGTGAGACATTGTGCAAAACCAAATTCGTCACAGAGCTTTGGAAATTGTTTTCCTGCTGTCTGAATAAATAGTTGTTGAATACATTTAATGTGGCCGGTGTTGTCTCAGTTTATGAAATGTCCAAATATGCTGAATTGTGAAAGGCAATGGGTGAGGCAGATGGGATTCATCCAACCACAAAGAACACACTAGATCCATGTCAAGAATAAAATAATTACTCCGCTTCATTGTAACCTAAATTAGCTGGATCAGGTGTATACCATCTATTACTAACTACGCTTGTAAAATGATTAACAGAACTGGTTGCACAGGTTGTTTACCCCCTCAACTGTTCTAGTAGCATTACAGCAATGTAATGCTACTAGAATTTGGCTCAACAGTAGAGGCACTTGCTCTTGTACTGGACTGTTGAATGATCACAACACATGACTGCAGACTCCCACATGCATTCCCTCTCTGGGTCTCAGGAGACAAGAGGTTGAGGAATGTAGTGAGATTATGACATATTGGGTAGTACAGTATGTGGTAAATTAACATTGATACTTGACAACTGAAAGTACTGTAGTTGTGTTGAGTGCGTGCAGCCAAATGGATGGATGTGCTCACTCTAGACTGAATTTGATTTGTTCCAGGGTCCATACTTAATAAGAATAGAAATAGGGGACCAGACATAATATAGTAAACTTACATCCGGGACACTTAAATTAGTATGATATATTACGTTTAGTATGGTTACATAAGACAGAAGGTTACTTAAGGAAAAAACGAAAATAGGGTGGGTGGGCGTATAACGTGAACGTCTAGCAAACCAAAGGTTGCGTGTTCGAATCTCATCACGGACAAGTAACATTTTAGCTAATTAGCAACTACTTGCTACTTTGCAACTATTTAGCATGTTAGCTAACCCTTTAACCTAACCTTAACCTTATCCCCTAGAGATAGCTGACGTTAACATTAGCAACAACAAATTGGAATTCGTAACATATTGTACATTTTGCAAATTCATAACATTGTAGATTTTGCAACATATATTAAATTGGATGTAAGCGAGCCACAAATAAACACATACCATTCGAAACATAATATGTCATACTAAATGGAGTGTCTTGGATTTATGTACAGAATAATAGGAAATGCTCAGATCACGTTGAGATACCTCTGACTTGCTATTAGTTCTGCTAAAGAGAGCTTTGTCTTCAGCTCCCATGTACAAGGGGCTGCAGCCTGCAAGTGTCAAGATTTTCAGAACATTTCAGGTCACATGCACCACTGATTCAAGCTGATGTGTGAAATAAACCAGAGGTGTATTCCTGTAGAGCAATCCATCACTGCGCAAGGCAATATACAGGAGTGATGTCAGCATGGGAATTTTTTTAAATAAATGTGTTAGATAATCAAAATCACAATAAAAAATTTTAAAAATATCTACAATATTACATATCATAATAAAACTGAGTGTTACTTTAACAAATAAACTAAGAGACCTTAAACTGAAACAATATACAGAGCACTGAGGATCATTTAAAACAGTTATGGTGACGATTTCTGTATGTAATAAATAATTTGCTCACTTGAGAAAAAGGTATATTTTCAGAAAACAAATAAGCACTGGGAGAGAATAAACATTTGGTTTTGGTTAGAGTAATAAAAAGCTCTAGTTTTGGTAAATTAAAATTGTTAGGAGGAGTAGCTCGAATTTAAGAAAATATCTCATATCTAATCACACTCAAGCCTGGACACATACATGTAATCTCAAGTTGAAAGTGCAAAAAAGTTATCCATTATGGGTCAACTTTGACATGTCAGAAGGGGGAAAACAGAAAGAGTGAGAAGGCTGAAAGATCTGAAAGAAAAAAAGGTCATATTTCTAGGATGTTGTGATGTTTCTAGGATATTGAAAGTAACTGTGGTTCTAATTCGTCTAAAGGCACTATTTCATCAATCCTTTCCTTTGCCATTTTTAGGTCCCCTGTTCTTTTTATTGAGGATTGTCATCAGGTTCTTGGACATGTAATATGGCTTCTGCATCGTTCCGTCATGTCGCTCCAAGTCCTCCACTGTGAGAAAGGGAGAGAGAAAATCAACAGGCATGTTGAAAGAAAAATGTTGTGCAATGAAGCAAGATATGTAACAATGTAATGCATGAGTGTTCAGTATTTTATACAGTAATATTTGTTGCTGGAGGTGCTCTACTCACAGAAGCAGAGGAAAAGTGTGTCCACACACATGCTGTACACACTGAAGAATCCATGAGCAATGAGGTATGCTCCCACCACAACCACCTGTTACCCCAAAGACATACACACCACTGTCAATTTCTTTCTCTAACACACATTTAATTACATATATATGACTGTCACTTACAATAATGGGCATCCAGTAATAGTTGAGCGTTTCAGTACGGAAATTGCTGCTTGGTAGTCTTATTCTGCCAGAGAAGAAAAAGAAGGCCAGGACACCTGAGAAGAGAAGAGTAGAGGAGGATTGGTTAAAGATTACATTCATTTAGACCGGTTATCCAATCACACTTCTGGCCTGTAAAATGCACCAAAGGAGCTCCCATTCAGAACTACCATAATAATTATGTTGTCCTCTTACCTACTCCTCCCACCACTAGCATCTTCCCAAAGAACAGCAGCAGGTCCGTCACTTTATCTAGCACCACCACCCTGAGTGGAGAGGCACAGTCAGGAAAACATGTCCCCACCACTCAGCTTTGGTTCCACAGCAGTCAATCAAATCCATGCAAAATGTTCTTGTGTAAGAGGGAAAAAACAAGTCTACACCTTCCCACAGGCATACCAACCATTACTAGAGCACATACTGTACCTGACAATGTTCCTCATTAGAAGCATGAATGCGTTTTTAGCGGAGACACAGAAGTTTTTTCCATATACGGCAATCTAGGAAAAAGAGGAGTGTGTATTAGACACATAGCCTTAGCCTACCAGAAATATTCTACACTGGGGGAACTGAGGGAGCGAGATTGACTGACAGGGACTTGTGATGATGTTATGGTGACGTAGTGGAGACTGACCATGATGTAGGCGTTTCTATTGAGGAACTTGATGAACTTCTCCAGACACCAGAAGCAACACTTCAGACAGCACATGAGGAACCGAGAACAGGGGTTTTGAGCCGCTAGAGAAAAAGAGACACATATACATACACATATATAATAGAGCGATTACATGTTTGAATCGGATAATAATAACAGGTTAAGGGAAGTCCAAGGCGGCCTCCAGCCTTACCTCTGGTCTTGTGGTCCAGGTACTCCAGGATGATCCGGATTATCTGGATGAGGGTGAGGATCAGAGCACCAAACGCCAGGGAGCCAACATGGTATCTAAGAGAAACAGACATAGGGGGAGAGAGGGAGTTAATTGAATGGAAAGCTAACAAAATACAACATTTGATTCTGGCTCAAATTACAGAGTGTACAAAATATAAGGAACACCTGCTATTTCCATGACAGACTGACTAGGTGAATCCAGGTAAAAGCTATGATCCCTTATTGATGTCACTTGTTAAATCCACTTCAATCAGTGTAGATGAAGAGGAGGAGACAGGTTAAATAAGCATTTGTAAGCCTTGAGACATGGATTGTCTGCCATTCAGAGTGTGAATGGGGAAGACAAAATATTTAAATGCCTTTGAACGTGGTACGGTAGTACCGCAGGCACAGGCACACCGGTTTGAGTGTGTCAAAAAGTGGTTAGAGCATTGGGCCAGTAACCGAAAGGTTGCTGGATCGAATCCCCTAGCTGACAAGGTAAAAATCTGTCGTTCTGCCCCTGAACAAGGCAGTTAACCCATTGTTCCCTGGTAGGCCATCATTGTAAATAAGAATTTGTTCTTAACTGACTTGCCTAGTTAAATGAAGGTTAAATAAAAAATAAAAAGAACTGCAACAATCAACAGTTTCCCATGTGCATCAAAAACCACCCAAAGGACATCCAGCCAACTTAGAGCATTGGAGTTAACATGGGCCAGCATCCCTGTGGAACACTTTGACACGTTGTAGAGTCCATGCACTGACAAAGTGAGGCTGTTCTGAGGGCAAAAGGGGTGCAACTCAATATTATGAAGGTGTTTCTAATGTTTGTACACTCAGTATATGGTCTGTGGACCCTCTAGTGGCCAGGCAAGGAAAGGCACCACCACAGCCCTACTGTTGAAGCGTTTGTCTACTCCCTTACCGTATTGTGCGGATGAAGGCCTGGGACAGGGGGAAGGTGGGGATGTCCGAGGGCTTGTTTAAGGCCCAGTAGTAGGAGGCGAAGGCCCCGGCCAGGCTGCACTGGCCCATGGCGATGACAAAGTTGACGCACCACAGGAAGGCCACCCCGTTATAGATCTGCAGGTTGAACAGGTTCCTCTGCAGCAGGCCCTCGTTGTTGTACTTGATGAAGATGCAGCGCGCCGATCGGCACCACAAGTAGTCTGTAGAGTTGTAGAATGTCTGAGGGAAAGACAGGAGGGGGGAGAGATGAAAGAGGAAGGGATGAGATATGAATGGAGAGATGGAAAGGGTTCAAACTGTTTTTTTTGTTTTTTAAGTAGACGGCTGAAGTAAGTAGACACATTTTCTGTGTATTTCTGAGTTGGGCTTTCTGCATGTATCTCTATGGAGTCAAAGTTAAATCAGGGACACTTACCTGTGGGTCACAGGTCTCATTGCTGCTGATTTGGCCACAGTTATCCTGAGTAGAGTTGAGAGCCACCACTTTGTACACTGGAATACCTGAAGTGGCCAGATACCTAACAACCTCTGTTAAGTGGGTTAACGATACCGTGGAGTTTGAAGACTGCGCTCAGTAGAACACAGATACAAAACAGACCTTTTGTCATAAAACTATATAATAGGCAGTGTAAATACCCACAAATATTTGAATGAATGAGAGGATACAGAGCAGTGATGCCCCAATAGGCCACACACACCACCAGGAGAACAAATGTGATGAGAGGGTAGAACAGCGTAGACATCATGTGACTGACAGCCCTGTGAAAGAGAGCGACATAGTTACAGGACGTGTGCTGAAAAGTTAGGTTGTATCGCAATATTGGTAGAATATTTGTCACAATACATGGTTGTGTGTGTGTGTAAGTATGGGCCAGTATGTGTAATCCTGGCTCATATATCTAACATGACTCACTTGCTGGACTCCTGGATGAGAGCGATGGCGATGAGGATTCTGGTCCGCAGAAAGATCAAGGTCAGGAGAAGAATGCCTTCTACCACAGACAGGATTATCACTGAGCAATAAAGAGAGAGAGAAGATGGAGGGAGGAAGTAGATAGGTCAACACAATGGTACAAAGTTGTCATCAGAAAGGAATGTCTGTCAGTCTGTGTACAGAAGAAAACAGACATAAAATGAGCATGTGTAATATCAGACTCACAGAAGGCCAGCCAGGTCTCCTTGACCTGAAGATAGACCTTGAAGTCGGTGGTGAAGCCTATGTCAGTGATGGAGACAGTCGACTTTCTGTAGTTGTCGTACTCCCACCAGCAGTGATATATGCCTACAGACAGACAGACAGGCAGGTAGAGGGAGAGAGAGAGAAAAAAAATGCTTTAACCACCCTGAAAAGTCCATGTTCTTAAACCAATGTGAACTACATACACTATATATACAAAAGTATGTGGACACAGCTTCAAATTAGTGGATTCGGTTTTTCAGCCTCACTCATTGCTGACGGGTGCATAAAATTGAGCACACAGCCATGCAGTCTCCATAGACAAACATTGGCCTTACTGAAGAGCTCAGTGACTTTCAACGTGGCACCGTCATAGGATGCCACATTTCCAACAAGTCAGTTCGTCAAATTTCTGCCCTGCTATAGCTGCCCCAGTCAACTGTAACTGCTGTTATTGTGAAGTGGAAATTTCTAGGCCCAATAACGGCTCAGCCGCGAAGTGGTAGTCCACACAAGCTCACAGAACGAGAACGCCGAGTGCTGAAGCGTGTAGCACGCAAAAATCGTCTGTCCTCAGTTGTAACACTCACTGCCGAGTTCCAAACTCATTACATTACATTTTAGTCATTTAGCAGACGCTCTTATCCAGAGCGACTTACAGTAGTAAATGCATACATTTCAATTCATTTCATACATTTCTTTTTTCTCGTACTGGCCCCCCGTGGGAATCGAACCCACAACCCTGGCGTTGCAAACACCATTGCAAACACCATGCTCTACCAACTGAGCCACAGGGAGGCCTCTGGAAGCAACGTCAGCACAATAACTGTTTGTCGATAGATTTATGAAATGGGTTTCCACAGCCGAGCAGCCGCACAAGCCTAAGATCACCATGTGCAATGCCAAGCGTAGGCTGGAGTGGTGTAAAGCTTGCCGCCATTGGACTCTGGAGTGATGGATCACACTATACCATCTGGCAGTCCGACGGACGAACCTGGGTTTGGCAGATGCCTGGAGAACGCTACCTGCCCCAATACATAGTGCCAACTGTAAAGTTCAGTGGACGAGGAATAATGGTCTGGGGCTGTTTTTCATGGTTCGGGCTAGGCCCCTTAGTTCCAGTGAAGGTTAATCTTAACGCTACAGCATACAATGACATTCTAGTCAATTCTGTTCTTCCAACTTTGTGGCAACAGTTTGGGGAAGGTCTTTTCCTTTTTCAGCATGACAACGCCCCTGTGCACAAAGCAAGGTCCATACAGAAATGGTTTGTCGAGATCGGTGTGGAAGAACTTGACTGGCCTGCACAGAGCCATGACCTCAACCCCATCGAACACCTTTGGGATGAATCAGAACGCCGATTGCGAGCCAGGCCTACTCGTCCAACATCAGTGCCCGACCTCACTAATTCTGTTGTGGCTGAATGGAAGCAAGTCCCTGCAGAAATGTTCCAACTTCTAGTGGAAAGCCTTCCCAGAAGAGTGGAGGAGAGTGGACCAACTCCACATTAATGCCCATGATTTTGGAATGAGATGTTCAACGAGCAGGTGTCCACATACTTTTGGTCATGTGTGTTTAGACCTCCTAGAGAGAGTACACTACATACATGCTAGGTGACATATTATTACCACACCAGATATTATCAATGACTTACCATAGGCACCTACTGCCAACACTCCAAATATAAGGACCCAGACCATAACAGGGGCGATAAACCGCAACAGAAGGAGGAACAGAAAGCTGACCACCATGGCTATGACCAGTGCACTGAGGGAGGAGAGGAGAGAGGAACACAGCAGGGTAAGAGAGTGGATTGGAAGAGCGGAGAGAGGATACAGTTAAAAGGAGGTGGAGGAGACCACAAATTCGAAAGAAGAGACATTTCTGGTCATTATTAAAATATAAGGCCGGTGTCACAGATTAAGGATTATTACATAATTGACTTAAGTGATTTGTAAATATGTATTAAGCCATCGGATATACATGTCAGAGCCATTATCTAAAGATATGGGTCTGATACAGGTAAAACACATACTTTGACACCTACAGGTTTGTCCAGTTTTATAAGCACTTAGCGTCATAAGCATTAGGGCTGTGATGATACCAGTATCGCAATATTTTTTTCTTGGCAAAAATGAAAACACGAAGCAGACCAAACTCGTTGGTCCTTTAAAAACCGTCTGTATGTAAAATATTGTGTGCTGTAGCTTGAGAAATATATAAATGTGACTGGATGACAACATAATGTTTGTTTCCAACATTAGGGCCGTTTTCCTAAAGAAGTGAAATCCACTTCGTGTTTTATTTCCTTGCCGTAATACTGGTATCGTCCCGGCCCTAATAAGCATGCCATCTCTTATCAATGTTTGCTGCAGAAAGAAGCTCTCATATTTAATAAGTTAAATGTATTAAGTTTAACGTGAAAGATAGCACAGCCATGCAAACTTCTCTGGTTTCTCCTGTTCTAATACGACAGCACACTGGAAATTGTGCATTGACAAGTAGGGGGTGGTCTGATGAGAGGTGAAAATGAACCCGAGAGAGACTCACGCGATGATCCACTGCCATGACGACGCAAAGTCCTCAAAGATTCTCACTCCAATCTCCTTGGCTTTGAAGCTGTTTACTATGTCACTACAAGACACACAGGGAAAAGACATGTTAATGCTAGTAATTACTGACAATGTCTTTGACACAAAACAGCATGATGAAGAGTACTACAGGATAAATGAAGATAAAAGCAGAGACGATTTAGAAATAGAGAAGGAGATAAAATGGAACAAAGAAAGAAATGTGAAGAGTTTGCTTTGTAATAGTACATTCATGAATTGGTGGCATTTATAGAGCTCAATAGAAAAAGAAGCTTTCTTTGACTGCTGGTATTCAGTAGCAGTAGGTGTATTGATTACTACAGCCCATTGAGGGATAATTTGGGAGGTTGTACAACAGCCCACTGACAGTTCCTTGGGTTGTTTGTGTATAAAATACTAACAAATGCCCACTCTTACACCTGTTTATGTGTCAAAGGATGAACATAAAAGTCTAATAGCCTAGTTATCTAGTTGTCATTTTTTAAATGTAATAAACTAGGAATAAGACCACTCAGGTCTGGACATACCCGTAATTACAAAGCAAACAGGTTTTTATAATTTTTTACTCATTTATATATACAAAAACTGAAATATCACATTTACATAAGTATTCAGACCCTTTACTCAGTACTTCGTTGAGTACTTGTCCCGAAGCCACTCCTGCGTTGTCTTGGCTGTGTGCTTAGGGTTGTTGTTATGTTGGAAGGTGAACCGTCGCCCCAGTCTGAGGTCCTGAGCGCTCTGGAGCAGGTTTTCATCAAGGATCTCTGTACTTTGCTCCGTTCATCTTTACCTCGATCCTGACTAGTCTCCCTGCCACTGAAAAACATCCCCAAAGCATGATGTTGCCACCACCATGCTTCACTGTAGGGATGGTGCCAGGTTTCCTCTAGATGTGATGCTTGGCATTCAGGCTAAAAAGTTCAATCTTGGTTACATCAGACAAGAGAATCTTGTTTCTCATGGTCTGAGAGTCTTTAGGTGCCTTTTGGAAAACTCCAAGCGGGCGGTCATGTGCCTTTTACTGAAGAGTGGATTCCATCTGGCCACTCTACCATAAAGGCCTGATTGGTGGAGTGCTGCAGAGATGGTTGTCCTTCTGGAAGGTTCTCCCATCTCCACAGAGGAACTCTAGAGCTCTGTCAGAGTAACATCGGGCTCTTGGTCACCTCCCTGACCAAGGCCCTTCTCCCCCGACTGCTCAGTTTGCCAGGACGGCCAGCTTTAGGAAGAGTGTTGGTGGTTCCTAACTTCTCACACTTAAGAATGATGGAGGCGACTGTGTTCTTGAGGACCTTCAATACTGCAGACATTTTTTAGTACCCTTCCCCAGATCTTTGCCTCGACACAATCCTGTCTCGGAGTTCTACGGACAATTCCTTCAACCTCATGGCTTGGTTTTTGCTCTGACATGCAGTCAACTGTGGAACCTCATATTGACAGGTGTGTGCCTTTCCAAATCGTGTTCAATCAATTGAATTTACCACAGGTGGACTCCAATCAAGTTCTAGAAACATGATCAATGGAAATAGGATGCACATGAGCTAAGTTTCTTCAAGTGCAGTAAATAAGGTATCTGTTCTGTATTTTTATAAATTTGGAAAATGTACAAAAAAAAAAAAATGCTTTTCGCTTTGTCATTATGGGGTATTGTGTGTAGGTTGCTGGGAATGTTGTTTTTTTAGTCCATTTTCGATTAAGGCTGTAACATAACATGTGGAAAAAGTTAAATGGTCTGAATACTTTCTGAAGGCACAGTATATACAGTACCAGTCAAAAGTCTGGACACAACTACTCATTCAAAGTTTTTTTTTTATTTTTACTATTTTCTACATTGTAGAATAATAGTGAAGACATCAAAACTATGAAATAACACACATGGAATCATGTAGTAACCAAAAAAAAAAGTGTTAAATAAATCAACATATTTAACGTTGAAGAATCTCAAAAGTAGCCACCCTTTGCCTTGATGACAGCTTTGCACACTCTTGGCATTCTCTCAACCAGCCTCATGAGGTAGTCACCTGGAATGCATTTCAATTAACAGGTGTGCCTTGTTAATTTGTGGAATTTCTTTCCTTCTTAATGCATTTGAGCCAATCAGTTGTGTTGTGACAAGGTAGGGGTGGTATACAGAAGATAGCCCTATTTGGTAGAAGACCAAGTCCAAATTATGGCAAGAACAGCTCAAATAAGTAAAGAGAAATGATGGTCCACCATTACTTTAAGACATGAAGGTCAGTCAATCTGTCAAATTTCAAGAACTTTGAACGTTTCTTCAAGTTCAGTCACAAAAACCATCAAGCGCTATGATGAAACTGGCTGTCATGAGGACCGCCACTGGAAAGGAAGACCCAGAGTTACCTCTGCTGCAGAGGATAAGTGCATTAGAGTTAACTGCACCTCAGATTGCAGCCCAAATCAATTCTTCAGAGTTCAAGTAACAGACACATCTCAACATCAACTGTTCAGAGGAGACTGTGTGAGGCCTTCATGGTTGAATTGCTGCAAAGAAACCATTACTAAAGGACACCAATAAGAAGAAGAGACTTGATTGAGACAAGAAACACGAGCAATGGACACTAGACTGGTGGAAATCTGTCCTTGGTCTGGAGTCCAAATTGAAGATGTTTGGTTCCAACCGCCGTGTCTTTGTGAGACGCAGAGTAGGTGACCGGATGATCTCCGCATGTGTGGTTCCCACCGTGAAGCATGGAGGAGGTGGTGTGATGGTGCTTTGCTGGTGACACTGTCTGATTCACTTAGAATTTAAGGCACACTTAACCAGCATGGCTACCACAGCATTCTGCAGCGATACACCATCCCATCTGGTTTGCGCTTAGTGGTACTATCATTTGTTTTTCAACAGGACAATAACCCAACACACCGCCAAGCTGTGTAAGGACTATTTGACCAAGGAGAGTGATGGAGTGCTGCATCAGATGACCTGGCCACCACAATCTCCCAACCTAAACTTAATTGAGATGATTTGGGATGAGATGGACCGCAGAGTGAAGGAAAAGCAGCCAACAAGTGCTCAGCATATGTGGGATCTCTTTCAAGACTGTTCGAAAAGCATTCCTCATGAAGCTGGTTGAGAGAATGCCAAGAGTGTGCAATGCTGTTATCAAGGCAAAGAGTGGCTACTTTGAAGAATCTCAAATGTTAAATATATTTGATTTGTTTAACACTTTTTTGATTACTACATGATTCCATATGTGTTATTTCATAGTTTTGATGTCTTCACTATTATTCTACAATGTAGAAAATAGTAAAAATAAAGAAAAAACATTGAATGAGTAGCTGTGTCCAAACTTGACTGGTACTGTAAATATAAATAAAATATATTTTCCTTTATTATTTTTCCCTAACCCTGATTTATATTTGCCATTTATTTTTCAACTGTGCTGTGATGTTAAAAAATGTTTTAATAATAATTTAAAAAAATATATATCTTTGAATGAGTAGGTGTATCTAAACTTTTCACACACAGACACACACACACACACCTACCCTTTTGCGTTCCTGATGCCATTGACTGTATCATTGATGCTTGATGGCAAGCCCCACGTATTGGCAAAGTCATTAGGAATATTTTTCAGAGCGGTAACATCAGGTACGCATCTTCCCAGCACTAAAGGAAAATATAAAAAGAAAACAGAATTCAATTGAAATGTTTATATTTAACGACTTAAAAGCATCTAGTTTCAGTGCACTCGGAAAATATTCAGACACGTTGACTTTTTCCACATTCTGTTACGTTACAGCCTTATTCTAAAATGGATTAAATCGTTTTTGCCCCCCCTCAATCTACACAATACCCCATAATGGAAAAAAAAAAAATATATATATATTTTTTTAAATACGTTTTTTAGGAATGTTAGCAAATTCATAAAATAATCTAAAACTGAAATATCACATTTACATAAGTATTCAGACCCTTTACTTTGTTAAAGCACCTTTGGCAGCGAGGCTAGAGCCCGGACTTAAACCCTGATCAAACATCTCTGGAGAGACGTGAAAATAGCTGTGCAGCGACGCTCCCCATCTGACCTGACAGAGCTTGAGGATCTGCAGAGAAGAATGGGAGAAACTCCCAAAATACAGGTGTGCCAAGCGTGTAGCATCATACCCAAGACAGCCTCAAGTCTTCTTGGGTATGATACTACACGCTTGGCACACCTGTATTTTCGGAGTTTCTCCCATTCTTCTCTGCAGATCCTCAAGCTCTGTCAGGTCAGATGGGGAGCGTCGCTGCACAGCTATTTTCACGTCTCTCCAGAGGTGTTTGATCAGGGTTTAAATCTGGGCTCTAGCTGGCCACCCAAGGACATTCAGAGACTTGTCCCGATGCCACTCCTGCCTTGTCTTGGCTGTGTGCTTAGGGTCGTTGTCCTGTTGGAAGGTGAACCTTCGCCACAGGCTTAGGCCTGAGCACTCTGGAGCAGGTTTTCATCAAGGATCTCTCTGTACTTTGCTCTGTTCATCTTTCCCTCGAGCCTGACTAGTCTCCCAGTCCCTGCCGCTGAAAAACATCCCCACAGGATGATGCTGCCACCACCATGCTTCACCGTAGGGATGGTTCCAGGTTTCCTCCACATGGGACGCTTGGCATTCAGGCCAAAGAGTTCAATTTTGGTTTCATCAGACCAGAGAATCTTGTTTCTAATAGTCTGAGTCCTTTAGGTGGCTTTTGTCAAACTCCAAGCGGGGTGTCATGTGCCTTTTACTGAGGAGTGGATTCCATCTGGCCACTCTACCATAAAGGCCTTATTGGTGAAGGGCTGCAGAGATGGGAGAACCTTCCAGAAGGACAACCATCTCCACAAAGGAACTCTGTCGCCCTTTCAGAGTGACTACCAAGGCCCTTCTCCCCCAACTGCTTAGTTTGGCTGGGCAGCAAGCTCTAGGAAGAGTCTTGGTGGTTCCAAACTTCTTCCATTTAAAAATGATGGAGGCCATTGTGTCCTTGGGGACCTACAATGCTGCAGAAATGTTTTGGTACCCTTCCCCAGATCTTTGCCTTGACACAATCCTGTCTCGGGGGTCTAAGGACAATTCCTTCAACCTCATGGCTTGATATATGCTCTGACATGCACTGTCAACTGTGGGACCTTATATAGACAGGTGTGTGCCTTTCCAAATCATGTCCTATCAATTGAATTTACCACAGGTGTACTCTAATCAAGTTGTAGAAACATCTCAAGGATGATCATTGGGAACAGGATGCACCTGAGCTCAATTTCGAGTGTCATAGCAAAGGGTCAGAATACTTATGTAAATAAGGTATCTGTTTTATATTTTTAATACATTTGCAAACATTTCTAAAAACCTGTTTTTACTTTGTCATCATGGGTTATTGTGTGTAGATTGATACGGATTTTTATTTTTTTATTTAATCCATTTTAGAATAAGGCTGTAACGTAACAAAATGTGGAAAAAGTCAATGTGTCTGAAAACTTTCCGAATGCACCAAATGTAATTATGAAAGTGAATATGAAAAAAAGCAAGGCACACTCACCAGAGATTGTAGGAGTGTAGAAGAACGGACACAGCTCTTGATCCACAATTTCCTTAACTTTCTGAGGTAAAGAAAAAAAGGTTAAACTACTAACTTTGGCTATTCAGAGTAAAAAAACTAGAAAAACCCTCCAGTTAAATCGATTTCCAAAAGACAGTCCAAAGGCTTTGAGGAGTCACTGAAAACCATGATCAATGAAAGCCTATTTGAAGAAAATGTGAATTTACAAACCTCCGTAGTAATAGGATGGAACTTTTTAAAATGTATTAATAAAACAAATGAGGCAGATCAGCTTTAATATTGCAGATAGATTGTTGTTTCCATCATTGTAATTGTCCGCATAATTTCCCACCTCCGATATGTATGTATGTATGTATGTATGTATGTATGTATGTATGTATGTACGTACGTACATACAGTACGAGTCAAAAGTTTGGACACACCTACTCATCAAGGGTTTTTATTAATTTTTTCTTATTTTTGACATTGTAGAATAATAGTATAGACATCAAAACTATGAAATAACACATATGGAATCATGTAGTAACCAACAACAAAAAAAGTGTTAAATCAAATATATTTTATAATTTATATTGTTCAAAGTAGCCACCCTTTGCCTTGATGACAGCATTGCACACTCTCAGCATTGCATTCTCAGCATTGCATTCACTCAGTCTTGAAGGAGTTCCCACATATGCTGAGCACTTGTTGGCTGCTTTTCCTTCACTCTGCGGTCCAACTCATCCCAAACCATCTCAATTGGGTTGAGGTCGGGTGATTGTGGAGGCCAGGTCATCTGATGCAGCACCATCACTCTCCTTCTTGGTCAAATAGCACTTACCCAGTTTTGAGGTGTGTTTTGGGTCATTGTCCTGTTGAAAAACAAATGATAGTCCCACTAAGCGCAAACCAGATGGGATGGAGTATTACTGCAAAATGCTGTGGTAGCCATGCTGGTTAAGTGCGCCTTGAATTCTAAATAAATCACTGACAGTGTCACCAGCAAAGCACCCCCACACCTCCTCCTCCATGCTTCACGGTGGGAACCACACATGCGGAGATCATCCATTCACCTACTCTGCGTCTCACAAAGACAGTGGTTGGAACCAAAATTCTCAAATTTGGACTCATCAGACCAAAGGACGGATTTCCACCAGTCTCATGTCCATTGCTCATGTTTCTTGGCCCAAGCAAGTCTCTTCTTCTTATTGGTGTCCTTTAGTAGTGGTTTCTTTGCAGCAATTCAACCATGAAGGCCTCACACAGTCTCCTCTGAACAGTTGATGTTGAGATGTGTCTGTTACTTGAACTCTGAAGAATTGATTTGGGCTGCAATCTGAGGTGCAGTTAACTCTAATGCACTTATCCTCTGCAGCAGAGGTAACTCTGGGTCTTCCTTTCCAGTGGCGGTCCTCATGAGAGCCAGTTTCATCATAGCGCTTGATGGTTTTTGTGACTACACTTGAAGAAACGTTCAAAGTTCTTGAAATTTGACAGATTGACTGACCTTCATGTCTTAAAGTAATGATGGACTGTTGTTTCTCTTCACTCATTTGAGCTGTTCTTGCCATAATATGGACTTGGTCTTCTACCAAATAGGGCTATCTTCTGTATACCACCCCTACCTTGTCACAACACAACTGATTGGCTCAAATGCATTAAGAAGGAAAGAAATTCCACAAATTAACAAGGCACACCTGTTAATTGAAATGCATTCCAGGTGACTACCTCATGAGGCTGGTTGAGAGAATGCCAAGAGTGTGCAAAGCTGTCATCAAGGCAAAGGGTGGCTACTTTGAAGAATCACAAATGTTAAATATATTTTGATTTGTTTAACACTTTTTTGGTTACTACATGATTCCACACGTGTTATCTCATAGTTGTGATTTCTTCACTATTATTCTACAATGTAGAAAATAGTAAAAATAAAGAAAAGCCCTTGAATGAGTAGGTGTGTCCAAACTTGACTTGTACTCTATATCTAAATAAAAAATATATTCTCAAATATATTTTCCTTTAATATTTTGCCCTAACCCTGATTTATATTTGAAATATATTTTTCAACTGTGCTGTGATGTTTCACAAAAGTTCTGAACCTTTCGATTCTCATAGATTCTACATATTGTAAATTGTAAAAAAAAAAAAAAAAAAATGCTAAGAGTATTATTAATCAATTGACTATAACTTTTTGAAAATCACCCAGCAGTGTAATTAGCAGAGTTAGCTTCAAGCAAATAGATGATACTTACCAGTGTAGTTCTTGCTAGATCAAAGGATGGCACGCAGAGTGATTGGTTGAAGTAGTTTTGTGGCTTGGCATTTGGTAAGTAGGCAATAGGATTGAGAGCCCAGAACACATCTGGGCACTTTTCCACACACACCTACAGGGTGAGGAATGAAGAGGTATTCACATTGTGACTGAAACCTGATGCCTCTCCCAGATATGCAGATACACATGACATTTTGGGATGTAGAGACCATAACAAAAAGGCCTCACACAAATAAAAATTAAATAGAAGAGAACTTGTATGAACGGGTTGGTGAAGACATTACATATGAATACAATTTGACCCAGGAACACACACAATGGGACATTGTAGATGTGCACAGAGTTACTTATTACGCCTGACATTAGCCTTAGAAACTAGGACATTATGGTGTGATGTTACTGTACCTGTGTGGTGGGGCACTGTAACCCATTAAGGGTGGCAGCCATGATGTTGATTGATGTGACACATTTCAGTATGTCAAAGTAGAACACACTGGGTTGAGCTCTGGGAAAGGAAAATGTAACAGTTTGTATTGTACTCACAGAATCCTAACTATGCATTGTGAATGAAATATATAATATGACATTTCAATATACTGTATCGTGAGGCATGCCAAGATTGAACTATTAACCCAGATGACATAGCTGACTGGATTGGCCATATTTCCCACTTTTATCTGTTGCATTTATGGCAAAAATGCATGATTAGTAAATTCACATAACATAGCCTCAAGTCTTCTAAACTTCTGAATAAAATTATACTTGGTTCATAAAGGATTTCAAGTTCAAACACATCACGGACCCCAGAGAAGTCCTTACTTATTGAGCCCGATGCCACAGAACATTCCGGTAGAGTTCCGTGGGTAGAGGACATGTCGGGGATCACCATAAAGCCAGGCTGGTGGAAATATAAAAACAAAACACAATATCTAAACAGAGAGGTGGGGACCCCTATACGTTTACCACAGTCAAAGAATACAAGAGCAAATTACTCATACATTTGTCAAAGGCAACCAAATTAACATACATTACCATTCAAAAGTTTGGGGTCACTTAGAAATGTCCTTGTTTTTGAAAGAAAAGCATTTTTTTTTGTCCATTAAAATAACATCAAATTGATCAGAAATACAGTGTAGACATTGTTAATGTTGTAAATGACTATTGTAGCTGCAAACGGCTAATTTTTAATGGAATATCTACATAGGCGTACAGAGGCCCATTAACAGCAACCATCACTCCTGAGTTCCAATGGCACGTTTTGTTAGCTAATCCAAGTTTATCATTTTAAAAGGCTAATTGATCATTAGAAACACCCTTTGCAATTATGTTAGCACAGCTGAAAACTGTTGTTCTGATTAAAGAAGAAACAAAACTGGCCTTATTTGGACTAGTTGAGTATCTGGAGCATTAGCATTTGTGGGTTTGATTACAGGCTCAAAATGGCCAGAAACAAAAGGCCTTTTTCTGAAACTCATCAGTCTATTCTTGTTCTGAGAAATTAAGGCTATTCCATGCGAAAAATTGCCAAGAAACTGAAGATCTCATACAATGCTGTGTACTACTCCCTTCACAGAACAGCGCAAACTGGCTCTAACCAGAATAGAAAGAGGGAGGCCCCAGTGCACAACTGAGCAAGAGGACAAGTACATTAGAGTGTCTAGTTTGAGAAACATACACCTCACAAGTCCTCAACTGGCAGCTTCATTAAATAGTACCCGCAAAACACCAGTCTCAAGCTGAACCTCGGCAAGACGGAGCTGCTCTTCCTCCTGGGGAAGGACTGCCCGTTCCATGATCTCGCCATCACGGTTGACAACTCCATTGTGTCCTCCTCCCAGAGTGCTAAGAACCTTGGCGTGACCCTGGACAACACCCTGTCGTTCTCTACTAACATCAAGGCGGTGACCCGATCCTGTAGGTTCATGCTCTACAACATTCGCAGAGTACGACCCTGCCTCACACAGGAAGCGGCGCAGGTCCTAATCCAGGCACTTGTCATCTCCCGTCTGGATTACTGCAACTCGCTGTTGGCTGGGCTCCCTGCCTGTGCCATTAAACCCCTACAACTCATCCAGAACGCCGCAGCCCGTCTGGTGTTCAACCTTGCCAAGTTCTCTCACGTCACACCGCTCCTCCGCTCTCTCCACTGGCTTCCTGTTGAAGCTCGCATCCGCTACAAGACCATGGTGCTTGCCTATGGAGCTGTGAGGGGAACGGCACCTCCGTACCTTCAGGCTCTGATCAGGCCCTACACCCAAACAAGGGCACTGCGTTCATCCACCTCTGGCCTGCTCGCCTCCCTACCTCTGAGGAAGCACAGTTCCCGCTCAGCCCAGTCAAAACTGTTCGCTGCTCTGGCACCCCAATGGTGGAACAAGCTCCCTCACGACGCCAGGACAGCGGAGTCAATCACCACCTTCCGGAGACACCTGAAACCCCACCTCTTTAAGGAATACCTAGGATAGGATAAAGTAATCCTTCTAACCCCCCCCCCCCCCCTTAAAATATTTAGGTGCACTATTGTAAAGTGGTTGTTCCACTGGATATCATAAGGTGAATCCACCAATTTGTAAGTCGCTCTGGATAAGAGCGTCTGCTAAATGACTTAAATGTAAATGTAAGAGGCGACTCCGGGATGCAATGTGATGGTCTGGGCATGCTTTGATGGTGGTAAAGTGGGAGATTTGTAAAGGGTAAAAGGGATCTTGAAGGAGGAAGGCTATCAGTCCATTTTGCAACGCCATGCCATACCCTGTGGACGGCACTTAATTGGAGTCAATTTCCTCCTACAACAGAACAATGACCCAAAGCACAGCTCCAAACTATGCAATAACTATTTAGGGAAGAAGCAGTCAGCTGGTATTCTGTCTATAATGGAGTGGCCAGCACAGTCACCGGATCTCAACCCTTTTGAGCTGTTGTGGAAGCAGCTTGACTGTATGGTACGTAAAGAAGTGCCCATCAAGCCAATCCAACTTGTGGGAGATGCTTCAGGAAGCACTGGGTAAAATCTCTTCAGATTACCTCAACAAATTGACAACTAGAATGCCAAAGGTCTGCAAGGCTGTAATTGCTGCAAATGGAAGATTCTTTGACGAAAGCAAAGTTTGAAGGACACAATTATTATTTCAATTAAAAATCATTATTTATAACCTTGTCAACGTATATTTCCTATCCATTTTGCAACTCATTTCATGTATATTTTCATGGAAAACAAGGACATTTATAAGTGACCCCAAACTTTTGAAAGGTAATGTACAAAGCTCATTGACATTCACTACTTCATTTGGTTTTATATACTAAACCACTACTCCCCTCCTTTCAATAAAAGGCCTACTGTATATGCACAATATCCTATCCCATCAATCAGATACTATGCTATTGACATTGGCAATATATTCATATGACCTTATCAGGCAGCTCTATTGACTCAAGAAAAAGCAGAGTGAGTGTGCCTGCTGGAATGTGTTTGATGACAGGTCATGGATGTCGTGGGTAAGGGTGAGCTTCTGCTTTGGAACTGCTCTTTGGAACCACTCTGGGTGGGAGTCAGAGGAGAGGGACGCCTTTCGACCGAAAAACAAAAAGGAGGAGAATATCAAGGCCATAGAGATACCTTATAATTATATAGAAAGGTGAGGGTATGGACTTTGAAGAGGGGAAAAGTCAGAAAATCATAGAACCAATGACAAGCTTATGTTTCCAGTGCACTCTCGATAATAGAGGTGCTGTTCTCACTTTTGAGTGGCGATTTGACGAGCTGTTGGAATTGAGGAAGGGACCAGGGCGATTACGTCACTGTTGTTTTGTTTAGCCAGCATGGCCTGACTGTGCGTTCTGCCTGCTAATACTACATTTACATAAAGGCATTATGGCGAGGACACCTGAGTTTCAAAAGGGATGTAAGAGTCATATAGAGAGATTGACAGCCAGAGAGAACGGCAGGAATCAGACGTCATCTAATAGTGAGAGAGAAAGATAGAGCGAAAGAGACTGAGCGAGAGAGAGAAAAAAAAATACAGCAACACATACAGAATGAGTAAGTGTGTGTGAGAGAAAATGTGAGAGGGGCTGAGAGAGAGGTGGGAGGTGCGTAGAAGGCCCATCTTACCCAAAATCCCCACCGCCATGTATCCAAGGATGACGACAATGAAGAGAACACAGCAGATGATGTCAGTGCAGCCTCTGAGGGAGAATGGAAATACAATGACCCACATAGTGATTTTGAGCATTGCTGTGGCATAGATGCCCCCAGGCTGAAAAATATGTGACAGAAAGTGTGCCCACGAAAGGCACTTGAGACATACAATGGACAATTTGCACACAGAGATAGTGGTAGTTAGGGCTTTGTAGCTTGGTAGGCTCTGTAGGCCTTGTAGAGTGCAAGAGACAAAATTATTGAGAGAGGTAGTGAACTCATGGGCTCCTGAGTTCTTCTGCTAAAAGATAGCATTAGAGTTGGATAAATATAGATAAACTTGCATTTTTTTTTCCCTCGCAAGGACTAACCTCAACATCAAAACCTTCAATCCAAATCGAAATTCCATACATAAAACCTTGATTTTGGACAAAATTACCTGAATGGACTATTACTACCAAGGACTATCAAGAAAAAAACTTCTAACAAACCAAAACCTGCAGAAGAAACACAGCGGAACCTGGAAATACCGTAGGTAATTTTGTTAGATAAAACTAAGTAAATATGTATACTAAGCTACCAAGCTGCTAGGACAGAATAGACCTGGCTGCAACTTTAATTAGCACTGAAGTGTGAAGTCAGATGTGTGAAAACTCTTCAGCCAAACAATGGCAGGAGTTTCACAGCCCAGGACACTCCCCCAGAGAAGCCAGCAGAACAGCCCACCTCAGACACGGACCACAACGGGACAGACAACCCAACGGACACCCCACCCCCTCCTAACAGCCCCTCTGTCAGCTCCCCTGATAGCACTCTTGACAAACCCCACACATACACTAAGAACACAAAGCTAGAGATTGTGCTCCTCATTGACGCAAATGGCAAATACATTCAAGAGGATAAACTTTTCCCAAACACAAAGTGGCTAAACTCTGGTGCCCAAACACTAGGCATGCCCTGGAGCTGTTGTCAGAGGACAAACTAGGGTTGAAAAAGCTTCTTCCACCCCAACACACAAGTGGTAATCTCCACCCTGCCACCATACAGTGAGTGAATGCAAGCATTTTGCGAGACTGTTCCTCAAAACCTAATGTCTACCTGGCCCACCACACCACCCCAGCCTTTAAAACCAGGTCCACCTCTACAAGGCAGCAATCCCAACTTTTGCCAGGACCCTGAAGGACGTCACCCTCGAACCGTAGCCCCAGCACCACACACAGGAGCAACGGACACCCTGTCCAGATCAATGAGACACCCTCCTAGACCTGCAAGACTCCCTCCCGAAGGACCTGCTCCGAGAGAACCGACGCCAAGAGGACCTACACCCAGACCACAGCATCCCATCCACCAAACTACCAGGCGTGAAACAGGGAAGAGACTCATGGGGCATGGTCATTTGGTATAGAGCAGACCTAACCCACTCAAATTAAAATAGTCAAAACAGGAATATTTTACATCTGGCTAGAAATGATCACAACAGAGAAAAATGTCCTTGTGTGCTACCTATATCCCCCTAATAGAATCCCCATACTTTAACGATGACAGCTTCTCTATCCTAGAGGGGGAGATCAACAATGTACTAGTCTGTGGCGACCTAAATGCCAGAACTGGACAAGAACCTGACACCCTTGGCACACAGCGGGACAAACACCTACCTGGAGGTGACAGCATTCCCTCCCCCATATACCTCCCTCAACACAACTACGACAACATAACCAACAAAAACGGGTCACAACTCCTGCAGCGCTGTCAGACGCTGGGTATCTACATAGTCAACGGTAGGCTTCAAGGGGACTCCTATGGTAGGTACACCTATAGCTCATCTCTTCGCAGTAGTACCGTAGACTACTTTATCACTGACCTCAACCCAGAGTCTCAGATCACAGAAAAATCACACTCTACTTGAACAAAGCTATGCTACTATTAAGAAATGCTATAGATGGAAGGAAAGTAGTGTGGAAATCTACCAAAAAACTATTAGGCAACAACAAATTCAATCCCTTCTAGACAATTTCCTAGACAAAATGTTTCACTGTAATAGTGAAGGTATTCATTTGGCAGTAGAAAACCTAAACAGGTTTTGACCTCTCAGCTTCTCTATCAAATCTAAAAATGTCAAGTAGACAACCTAAGAAAATGAAAAACAATAACAAATGGTTTGACGAAGAATATAAAACCTAAGAAAGAAATTGAGAAACCTATCCAACCAAAAACATACAGACCAAGAAAACCTGAGCCTACGCCTTCACTATGGTGAATCACTAAAACAATACAGAAATACACTACGGAAAAAGAAGGAACAGCACGTCAGAAATCAGCTCAATGTAATTGAAGAATCCATAGAATTGAACCACTTCTGGGAAAATTGGAAACCTCTAAACAAACAACAAAGAGTTATCTATCCAAAACTGAGATGTATGGATAAACCACTTCTCCGATCATTTTGTATCTATAACAAAGAACAAACAGCAAAAACATATACATGATCAAATACAAATCTTAGAATCAACTATTAAAGACTACCAGAACCCACTGGATTCTTCAATGACATTGAATGAACTACAGGACAAAATACAAACCCGCCAATCCAAAAAGGCCGGTGGGGTTGATGGCATCATAGATTAAATGATAGAATATACAGACTACAAATTCCAATGGGCTATACTTAAACTATTTAACATCATCCTCAGCTCTGGCATCTCCTCCAATATTTGGAACCAAGGACTGATCACCCCAATCCACAAAAGTGGAGACAAATTTGACCCCAATAACTACCGTGGGATATGCATCAACAGCAACCTTGGGAAAATCCTCTGCATTATCATTAACAGCAGACTCATACATTTCCTCAGCGAAAACAATGTACTGAGCAAATGTCAAATTGGCTTTTTACCAAATTACCGTACGACAGACCACGTAGTCACCCTGCACACCCTACTTGACAAACAAACAAACCAAAACAAAGGCAAAGTCTCATGCTTTGTTTATTTCAATTTGGCATGAGGGTCTGCTATACAAATTGATGGAAAGTGGTGTTGGGTGAAAAACATACAACAATATAAAAGTCATGTACACAAACAACAATTGTGCGGTTAAAATTGACAAAAACACATTTCTTTCCACATGGCCGGGGGGTGAGACAGGGATTCAGCTTAAGCCCAACAACATATCAACGAATTGGCGAGGGCACTAGAACAGTGCAGCACCTGGCCTCACCTTACTAGAATCTGGTGTCTACTGTTTGCTGATGATCTGGTGCTTCTGTCCCCAACCAAGGAGGGCCTACAGCAGCACCTAGATCTTCTGCACAGATTCTGTCAGACCTGGGTCCTGACAGTAAATCTCAGTAAGATAAAAAATAATGGTGTTCCAAAAAAGGTCCAGTTGCCAGGACCGTGAATACAAATTCCATCTAGACACCGTTGCCCTAGAGCACACAAAAAACGATACATAGCTCGGCCTAAACATCAGCGCCACAGGTAACTTCCACAAAGCTGTGAACAATCTGAGAGACAAGGCAAGAAGTGCCTTCTATGCCATCAAAAGGAACATAAAATTCGATATACCAATCTTGCTAAAAATACTTGAATAAGTTATAGAACCCATTGCCCATTATGGTTGAGGTCTGGGGTCCGATCACCAACCAAGAATTCACAAAATGGGACAAACACCAAATTGAGACTGCATGCAGAATTCTGCAAAAATATCCTCTGTGTACAACATAAAACAGCAAATAATGCATTCAGAGAAGAATTAGGCCGATCACCCGCTAACGATCAAAATCCAGAAAAGCGCCGTTAAATTCTACAACCACCTAAAAGGAAGCGATTTCCAAACATTCCATAACAAAGCCATCACCTACAGAGAAATTAACCTGGTGAAGAACCCCTGAGCAAGCTGGTCCTGGGGCTTTGTTCACAAACACAAAAATACCCCACAGTGCCAGCAACAACACAAGGACAGCAACAGAATTAGACCCAACCAAATCATGAGAAAAAAAAAAGATAATTATTTGACACATTGGAAAGATTTTACAAAAAAACAGAGCAAACTAGAATACCATTTGGCCCTGAACAGAGAGTACACAGTGGCAGAATACCTGACCACTGTGACTGACCCAAAATTAAGGAAATCTTTGACTATGTATAGACTCGGTGAGCATAGCCTTGCTATTGAGAATGGCAGCCGAAGGCAGACCTGGCTCTCAAGAGAAGACAGGCTATATGCTTACTGCCCACACAATTAGGTGGAAACTGAGCTGCACTTCCTGACCTCCTGCCAAATGTATGACCATATTAGAGTCACATATTTCCCTCAGATTACACAGACACACAAAGAATTCGAAAACAAATCCAATTTTGATAAACTCCCATATCTATTGGGTGAAACACCACAGTGTGCAATCACAGCAACAAGATTTGTGACCTGTTGCCACAAGAAAAGGGCAACCAATGAAGAACAAACACCATTGTAAATAGTGCCCTCAAAGCTCATCAATAAGCTAAGGACCCTGAGATTAAACACCTCCCTCTGCAGCTGGATCCTGGACTTCCTGACAGGCCGCCCCAGGTGGTAAGGGTAGGTAACAACACATCCAACACGCTGATCCTCAACACAGGGGCCCCTCAGGGGTGCGTGCTCAGTCTCCTCCTGTACTCCCTGTTCACTCAGGACTGCACGGCCAGGCACAGCTCCAACACCATCATTAAGTTTTCCAATGACACCAACGGTAGGCCTGATCACCGACAACAATGAGACAGCCTGTAGGGAGGAGGGCAGAGACCTGGCCATGTGGTGCCAGGACAAAAACCTCTCCCTCAACGTCATGAAGACAAAGGAGATGATTGTGGACTACAGGAAAAAGAGGACCGAGCACACCCCCATTCTCATCGACGGGGCTGTAGTGGAGCAGGTTGAGAGCTTCAAGTTCCCTGGTGTCCACATCACCAACAAACTAACATGGTCCATGCACACCAAGACAGTTGTGAAGAGGGCACGACAAAACCTATTCCCCCTCAAGTGACTGAAAAGATTTGGCATGGATCCTCAGATCCTCAAAAGGTTCTACAGCTGCACCATCGAGAGCATCCTGATTGGTTGCATCACTGCCTGGTATGACAACTGCTCGGCCTCCGACCGCAAGGCACTACAGAGCGTAGTGTGAACAGCCCAGTACATCACTGGGGCCAAGCTTCCTGCCATCCAGGACCGCTATACCAGGCGGTGTGAGAGGAAGGCCCTACAAATTGTCAAAGACTCCAGCCACCCAAGTCATAGACAGTTCTCTCTGCTACCATACAGAAAGCGGTACCAGAGCGCCAAATCTAGGTCCAAGAGGCTTTTAAATAGCTTCTACCCCCCAAGCCATAAGACTCCTGAACACCTAATCAAATGGCTACCCAGACAATTTGCATTGACAGACACCACCACCACCCCCCCCCCCCCCCCCCCCATCCCCTTTTACACCACTACTACTCTCTGTTGTTATCATCTCCCTTCAATAACTCTACCTACATGTACATATTTCCTCAACTAACCGGTGCCCCCCGCACATTGAATCTGTACCGGTACCCCCCTGTATATAGTCTCGCTATTGTTATTTTACTGCTACTCTTTAATTACTTGTTACTTTTATTTCTTATCCATATTTTTTTAAACTGCATTGTTGGTTAGGGGCTCGTAAGTGCATTTGTGACTAATAAAATTTGATTTGATTTATTTCACTTGCTTTGGCAATGTAAACATATGTTTCCCATGCCAATAAAGCCCCTTAAATTAAATTGAATTGAAAGAGATACTTAGTGGAAAAGGCTACCTTTTATGAATGGGTCCATTGAAGGTGGGGTCATACTGAGCAGGTTCCCCTGAAAAGAAAAGGCAGTGAGATAATGGGTCAATAACAGAATTGAAATATCTTTTCTGAAGGTATTTACAATGACTTAACACAAACACCTGATAGCAGTGTGTGATGTTAGTTCCTTGTTTACACATTACACAGATCGAATACATAGGGAAAACATCTCTCGGTAATGGCAATTTGCATTGATATTCAAAAGAGCTCCACTGTGCGTAAGAGTCTATGGAGAGAATTACGTGCCTGTGAGTTTGAGGGTTTGTTGGGGGGGGGGGGGGGGGGGGGGGTTTGCTATGCAGCGAGAGTGGCCTTTGTTAGTATGCAACTCATTGAGTTGATGAGCAACAGTCTTCAGCTTGAGAAGGAGGAAATGTAGCAAAAACAATAAGACCTTGACACATCTTTATAGGTCAAACAATCTGTACATACACTGGAGAGTTTTGGTGGTGATGACTGGGTTGATGATGATGATTGGGTTACGGGAATTACATTGCTAAGAGTCACTTTCTGGAACACTAGGGCAACTCTTAAGAGTTGGCCAATGGAGAAAAATAGAGAGCAAGATATGGTGAAAGAGAACTATTAAGATATGCATCTTTCATCATTCCTCTCTTTTAATCTCTACATTGCGTAAGTCAATGTGTTTATGGCAAATTTGACAGTTTACGCACCCTGAAAAGTAAGGTAGCCTTAAACTAAAAAGAAGGGGCAGTATGTGATAAGGGAGATTTGAATTGAATTTGAATTCAAAGATGGAGGGACTAGGCTCAAAGCAGAGCAGTGACTTTTGAAAGGGATCTCCCAAAAATATTCCATCAGACATTTTCCACTGAAACAACTAGGGCCGGGACAAAACCAGTATTGCTTTGCACGTTAGTATCGTGGCAAGGAACTAAAACACGAAACAGCCCTAATGTTGGTAACAAAGATCATTATGTTGTCATCCAGAGTCACATTTATTTATAGGGCTCCCGAGTGGCGCAGCGGTCTAAAGCACTGCATCTCAGTGCTAGAGGCGTCACTACAGACCCTGGTTCGAATCCAGGCTGTATCACAACCGGCCGCGATTGGGAGTCCCATAGGGCGGTGCACAATTGGCCCAGCGTCGTCCGGGTTATGGTTTGGCCGGGGTAGCCGTCATTGTAAATAAGAATTTGTTCTTAACTGACTTGCCTAGTTAAATGTTTTATTTTAAAATATTTATTTTCCAAGCTATAGCACACAATATTGCACATTCAGCAGGTATTTATGTTCATGTTTTCATTTTTGCAATGGAAAAATTATTATTACGATACTGATATCGTCAAAGCCCTACTCAAAAAATTGACAACATTCCCCTTATCACAGTAAGCAATTAGCTTTGTTTGGTTTATATTCTACTTAGCAAGCCAAACATTTCTAAGAGATGTTTTGCTTGGTCTCATGGGCTCCTCACAATAAACCAATCAAAATCCCAGAATAAAATGCCTTCATAAAATGACAAATTAAAGATACAGCACCTGTTGAATCTTGCACTTCTGTCCATGGAATATGCAGTTGAGCATGCCGTTTTTTTTCTTCATTTCAATTAGGCTACTATAGGATAAAGTATCAGGCCAAGTCTAGTTGGACATTACACTCTTCACTGATTGGAAGCAAGCAAAGCACTCATGTCAACAATGAAGTCAGCATCTATGGCTTAGAGTTAGTGAATTTGCATTACAATGTAGGCCTGTTCATTAGGTCCATGGCCTACAATGTCTCACACTGCGGTAAAATCTAAAAATCCCTAAATATCAAATAAATGAATCATGCTTAATTTACTTTTAATATATTCTCTATCAACTATTATCGGACGAAACCTTTACATCCTATATACCTACTAATCCTGTTTTATGGGAGCTCAATGTTTTAGTAACAACTTCCCAGAGATTAGTGAAAACTGAAGCTTTGTAGTGAGTATACAATAAAAGGTATAGGATATTGACAATCATACTGTTTGTTTTGCGGCTACTAAGTACAAGGCCTACTGTATGAAAGATTTAGACTGAGGCATGCAGTTGGCTTCCAACTGACAGAATACACATAACCATAAACATCTAATAGAATATTCAATATAGCATCCACTGCATTTTCAGCTAAGCCTTGTACACGGAGTGAAAGTCAGAGAAACTCGATTTGCTTGCCCCCAAACAAAGAAACCTGTTCCTCTGCCTCATTGCCGGCTGTAAATGAATATCAGATTACAGTAGAATATAAGGCTGTCTGTTTAGGGCAAATCACAACCTGGAAACTGACTGGCAGTGACCCTTTCCTGATGTCGTGTTTATACTCCCTGCTTTTTACCACCGTCTGATCACATAAAGAATAGAAATGTCTGGAGCCTACAAAACTTGAACCTCAGACGTAAGGGCATTTTTACTAGTACTAAAGGCTCAAACAATGCGTGTGTCTGTAGGTGATTTCAATTCATTTGGCTTGACTTTGGATAGAGTGGTGACGTAAAAGAAGGATACATTTTTTGGGGTCCAATTTAGAGCCTGACAGGTATATCGGTTCACTAATATTATAGTCAGATATTGGCCTTTCACCATTATACTCAGTATCGGCAGATAATTCCACAGAACCAATATTCAATAAATAGGATGAAAAAAGGGAATCTCATGCTTATCTGAACATTTGCGGGCATTTTCATGATGGCATTATTGTCACAATGTAAGAAATCAACATCTGAAGCATATTTCTTGGACAGTTGCTCTTTGGGATGACAATTTATGAGAACTCTGTGGAAAAATTACACTTTAATTTCCCCTCTGTAAAACAGTATATTGGCAGATACTTTTGTATATATAGTGTATGTGGACACCCTTTCACATTAGTGGATTCAGCTATTTAAGCGACACCCGTTGCTGACAGGTGTATGAAAATTGAGCACACCGCCATGCAATCTCCATAGACAAACATTGGCAGTAGAATAGCCTTTCTGAAGAGCTCAGTGACTTTCTACGTGGCACCGTCATAGGATGCCATCTTTCCAACAAGTCAGGTTGTAAAATGTCTGCCCTGCTAGAGCTGCCCTGGTCAAATGTAAGTGCTGTAATTGCCATGTGGAAACGTCTAGGAGCAACAATGGCTCAGCCGCTAAGTGGTAGTCCACACAAGCTCACAGAACAGGGCCGCCTAGTGCTGAAGCGCATAGCGCAAAATCGGCTGTCCTCGGTTGCAACACTCACTACCGAGTTCCAAACTACCTCTGGAAGCAACGTCAGCACAATAACTGTTCGTCAGGAGCTTCATGAAATGGGTTTCCATGGCCGAGCAGCCGCACACAACCCTAAGATCATGCACAATGCCAATCGTCGGCTGGAGTGGTGTAAAGCTCGCCACCATCGAACTCTGAAGCAGTGGAAGCGTGTTCTCTGGAGTGATGAATCACGCTTCCCCATTTGGAAGTCTGACGGACAAATCTGGGTTTGGCGGATGCCAGGAGAACGCTACCTGCCCCAATACATAGCGCTGGGGCTGTTATTCATGGTTCGGGATAGGCCCCTTCGTTCGAGTGACAGGAAATCTTAATGCTACAGCATACAATGACATTCTAGATGATTCTGTGCTTCCAACTTCCAAACATTTTCCTGTCTCAGCATGACAATGCCCCAGCGCACAAAGCGAGGTCCATACAGAAATGGTTTGTCGAGATTGGTGTGGAAGAACTTGACTGGCCTACACAGAGCCCTGACCTCAACCCCATCAAACACCTTTGGGATGAATTGGAACGCCGACTGCGAGCCAGGCCTAATCGCCCAACTTCACTAATGCTCGTGGCTGAATGGAAGCAAATCCCCGCAGCAATGTTCCAACATCTAGTGAAAAGCCTTCCCAGAAGAGTGAAGGCTGTTATAGCAGCAAAGGGAGGACCAACTCCATATTAATGCCCATGATTCTGGCAGGTGTCCACATACCGATAAACACTATATGACCAAAAGTAAGTTGTGTCCCCCCCAAGAAACGGAATCAGTGTCGGACCCCCAAAAAAACATATTGGACGGACTCTAGTCCAATTAGAGATACTGATGTATGGGTTATGATGTGGCGTTGTGATTATTTTTTGGGAGGGTATATTAGACCGCATAGTTAGTTAGTTGTGTGCATGTATGTGCGTGTGTGTGTGCACGTGCGCGCATACCAGTGCCTATGAGGAAACAGTGCATTGGGCTGTCAAGGCCAGCATAAGTCAACCAATTAAGTGATGATGTTTTACTGTGAGATTTAAGGTAGGCCTACACGCACCCCACCCTCTTCTAATGCAGAAATGGAGGCTTGAGGAAAGGATGTAGGGCGGCCCAGCCCCCGAAGTGACTCTTATCAACTGTTTGCAAGGATTCCTCTGTGTCGTCTTAGGAATTCAACATTCTCTGTGTTGATCTCACCAACCCTCATTGTCACAGCTCTGGGTTCATTCATTTTACAATGCAATTAAATATCTGCCTTTAATATAGACAATTCTCATGACCATTCCTTGATCTCAGTCAGCTAAAGGCATAATACTCGATTGCACGTGGTTTAACCGTAGTCTCTGGCATATTGCTGTATTATTTTATGGAGTCAGATAATTCATTTGATGGGCTAATTGCTTAATCTTATCACATGCGAGGCATATAAAATATGCATACATATTAGGGCTAACCCCATTCAGTTGACTGGGTCAATAAGCTGTTGGTTGACCGAGATTTATTTAGTCGAGCAGTTGCAAAAAATATATATATATCTCATAGTGTACAAGACACCTGTCTGATTTGCGCTGAGTGGACTGATCCATTGTGGAGGCCGTGGGGATGGCACAGTCCATCAGATTAAGACATGTGCTACTGAAATTATATATGGTTAGACAATGGTGCAACAATAACAAAAATTATATATTTTATAACAAATGCGTTTTCTCCCGCGTTGGATAGCGGTCGCTGTCCATGGTTCTGAAACAAATCAGTGTGCTGTTGAATTGGCGCCTTTTCCTAGACCATGTTGCTATGTGCATAATAGCAAAGTTAACTAGCATATTGGTGTTGAGAACAATGTGTGGAGGAAGCAGCAGAATGAGATGAGAAAACAGCCCTTGCCTTATTGTCTAAGAAAAGTGAGGAAACCCGTACTTAATTAGGTCTATAATCAATAGCCTAACTGTTAAATGTGCCTGGCTTTATAAATCATCAATACAGCTACAGAAATAAGACAGATCCTGCTTCTGTTGCCTGTTTGAGGGTTTGTTTAATAGCCAACTGATTTCGTGAGCACCAAGCCTCACACAACATGTCAAGTAAACGATTTCAACAAATCCGGCTGAATTTAATTTTTGCTTTGCTGTAATAAAGGCTTTACACTTTTGTTCATTATAACAACCAGATTTATTATTATTTATTTAGTGTTTACACTGTTCCAAATTGTGGTGAACAACAACAACAACAACATTAGTAGGCTTAGTATAGCAGCCTTGCATAACCACCATCGAGCTGTATGCCTAACACCATGCCCAAACCGGACACGTTGTGTGTGTGCGAGCATTGAAAAATAAATGTACACATACAGTGAGGGAAAAAAGTATTTGATCCCCTGCTGATTTTGTACATTTGCCCACTGACAAGGAAATTATCAGTCTATAATTTTAATGGTAGGTTTATTTGAACAGTGAGAGACAGAATAACAACAAAAAAATCCAGAAAAACGCATGTCATAAAATGATTAGCATTTTAATGAAGGAAATAAGTATTTGACCCCCTCTCAGAAAGATTTCTGGCTCCCAGGTGTCTTTTATACAGGTAACGAGCTGAGATTAGGAGCACACTCTTAAAGGGAGTGCTCCTAATCTCAGTTTGTTACCTGTATAAAAGACACCTGTCCACAGAAGCAATAAATCAGATTCCAAACTCTCCACCATGGCCAAGATCCAAAGAGCTCTCTAAGGGTGTCAGGGACAAGATTGTAGACCTACACAAGGCTGGAATGGGCTATAAGACCATCGCCAAGCAGCTTGGTGAGAAGGTGAGTTGGTGCGATTATTCACAAATGGAAGAAACACAAAATAACATTTTCTCTGACCATTGGAACATTCTATTTTAATCTATATAGCAACTGTTTGGCACACATAATATGCATGCAGTGCTTGCTCCTTACCTTTTTCTTGATCTCCAGTATTTTCCACAACTAGTCACATTTATTTCACACATCTGACTTTCCCTTTACCTCCTGAGCAATGTGTAAACATTGCCCCGTTTCAAGTTTGTCACGTCCTCTGCATCTATTTTGCTGTTACGGTGTTGAGTTTGTTATAACCAAGTTATTGATGTGATTATGATATGCTATAGGAACAGCCTGCCCGCTCATTAGGCAGCCGCCTATAGCGGCAGATTGACCAGGGCGGCATTTTCTGAGCTAAACTGACCAAGACGCACTTCCAACAACACATAAATCCTCACATAATTCTGCTCAAAAACAATTACAATTTATTTCAATCAGTGGCATATTGGGGCTGATGCTGGCCTTTGATAAGCATTTCCCACTTTGTCAAAGGCAGGCCCACAAAATATTTTGCTTGTCCATTCCCAACGCGCCTCTCCAGGGTGCTGTTGGAGAGATGCATCTCTGCACTGCTCCACCAACGTTCAGTCAAAAAATGTACATAAATCATGTAGCAGATATAGGATACGGTAGAGTATGTAGACTTTTCTGAAGACTACAGGCTGGAGATAAAATGTATGATAGATTTTTACATCATGCAGGTTTCTCCGATCAAATAGCCTAACCTAAATGGCGCTCAATCAAATAAAAAAATTTGCCGTCATGTTAGCAAAGCAACATATCCTAAAAACAGGACAGGTCAAAGTAAAATGGACATTACGGAATGGACAATCACAACTGCTGTCCAGGAGTTTCACCCCATTGTCATAATCAGTGGTTTCACATTTGTATCTGTACATTTTTGACAAGCTGATCATAGTGAAAAATAAAATACTTCAGCATTTCCTGCTGTTTAAACACATTGCAAATAGGCTCGCGATAACTCCTGATAAAGTTGGATAGCTGATATTCAAGGCTTAAATAGCCAAATTGATTAGTCATTGGAATCAGGACTAATAAAGCCAATGCAATAGCCTGTTTTACAAACGGTGGGCCTACCACATGGATGGGCATTCATAAAATTCCATTGCGGGCTAACATGGTATCGGCTTGAGGGGGGATATACATGGCTGTGACATTAACTGTAAGTACGAGCAGACTTCTTTTGGACGTCTTTTTTTGGTCCTGTCCGGATGTAATTTTTTTGTGTTTTACGAACGGTAGGCTTACCACATAAGCCTACCGTTCGGTAAGATGGCGCCGACAGAGAGGGTCGCCTCGCTTCCAGTATTTCGTTTTTTTATGTATTATTTCTTACATTGTTAGCCCAGAAAATCTTAAGTGTTATTACATACAGCCGGGAAGAACTATTAGATATCAGAGCGACGTCAACTTATCAACATTACGACCAGGAATACAACTTTCCCGAAGCAGATCCTTTGTTCGCACCACCACCCAGGGCATTTGATCTGATCCTAGAGGCTGACCCAAAACAACGTCGCCACAGAAGAGGTAGACGGAGCGGCCTCCTGGTCAGACTTTGGAGGCGTGCACACTACCCACCGCGTCCAAGTATATTACTCGTCAATGTCCAGTCTCTAGAAAACAAGGTAGACGAAACTAGGGCAAGGATTGCTTTCCAGAGAGACATCAGGGATTGTAACATACTCTGTTTCACGGAAACATGGCTCTCTCGGGATATGCTGTCAGAGTTGGTACAGCCACCTGGATTCTTTGCGTCGTGCCTACAGAAATAAACATTACTCTGGGAAGAAGAAGGGCGGGGGTGTATGCTTCATGATTATAGACTCATGGTGTGATCGTAACATACAGAAACTCAAGTACTTTTGTTCACCTGATCTAGAATTCCTCACAATCAAATGCCGACCATATTATCTCCCAAGAGAATTCTCGTCAGTTATTGTCACAGCCATGTATATCCCCCCTCAAGCCGATACCATGACGGCCCTCAAGAAACTTCACTGGACTCTATGTAAACTGGAAACCATATATCCTGAGGCTGCATTTATTGTCGCTAGGGATTTTAACAAAGCAAATTTGAGAACAAGGCTACCTAAATTCTATCAGCATATTGATTGTAGCACTCGTGCGGGCAATACACTGGATCACTGCTACTCTAACTTCCGCAATGCATACAAGGCCCTCCCCCTCCCTCTCTTCGGCAAATCTGACCAGGACTCCATTTTTCTCCTCCTGTCCTATAGGTAGAAACTCAAACAGGATGTACCAGTGACGAGAACTATTCAACGCTGGTCTGACCAATCGGAATCCACGCTTCAAAACTGTTTTGATCACGCAGACTGGGAAATGTCCCAGGCAGCCTCAGAGAATAATATTTATTTATACGCTGATTCGGTGAGTGAGTTTACAAGGAAGCGCATTGGAGATGTTGTACCCACTGTGACTATTAAAACCTACCCTAACCAGAATCCGTGAATAGATGGCGGCATTCGCGCAAAACTGAAAGCGTGAACCACATCTCCACTTCGCTGATCCTCAACACTGGGGCCCCACAAAGGTGCGTGCTCAGAATTTGTGCTTTGATTTCATTTTAGATGGGCATTCATAAAATTCAATTTCAGGCAACACTTGTAGGCTACACCTCTATAAGCATGGAACAACGCCGACACTTTTTGGATGTGTTTTTTTGGTGCAAATCTGAACCACTCATAGATATCTTTGTTTGGTTCAGATTTTGTCCATTCTAGAGTAGCCTTGATTGGTCCTAACATAGATGTCTTTAAATGACTTCTTTTCAACTTTCAATCAGAACCAAATCTGAATTTTTAACATCAGGAAAAAAAGTATTTTCAACTTCCATTCAGAACCGAAAATGAACCTGATTTCAAAATCTGGAAAATATATTTTAAATATACGGAAAATACATTTTCACCTTTCATTCGGAACCTTTATTTATGCTTTGGACCACTGCGTCCGAGTGGTGCATCGGTCTAAGGCACTGCATCTCAGTGCTAGAGGTGTCACTACAGACCCTGGTTCGATTCCAGGCTGTATCACAACCGGCCGTGATTCGGAGTCCCATAGGGTGGGGCACAATTGGCCCAGCGTCGTCTGGGTTAGGGTTTGGCCATGGTAGGCCGTCATTGTAAATAAGAATTTGTTCTCAACTGACTTGCCTAGTTAAATAAAATAAAATATTTAAAAAAAAAATAGAACTTCAACTTCCTTTTAAATAAGTATTTTAGATGTCTTTTCAACATAATTTTGCTTACTGGGCCCATTCTAGTTTTGTCCCGTCCGAATCTGCCATGTCAGTAATGTTTACATGGCAGGAGAGTAACAATTCCATCCAGAATAACCTATTGTTTTTTGGTGAACTCCAAGGTCCTCTGATAATACTAGTCCCGTGCGAATTGACACCCCTGTGTTTTGAGTTTGACATGTGTTGCTTGCACTTTGCGCAAGAAAACAATAACTGATTCAATAAATGTAACAAACTCCTGTGCATAAGCTATACAGTTGAAGTCGGAAGTTTACATACACTTAGGTTGGAGACATTAAAACTCGTTTTTCAACCACTCCACAAATTTCTTGTTAACAAACTATAGTTTTGGCAAGTCGGTTAGGACATCTACTTTGTGCATGACACAAGTAATTTTTCCAACAATTGTTTACAGACTGATTATTTCACTGTACCACAATCCCAGTGGGTCAGAAGTTGGCATATACTAAGTTGATTGTGCCTTTAAACAGCTTGGAAAATTCCAGAAAATGATGTCATGGCTTTAGAAGCTTCTGATAGGCTAATTGACATCATTTGAGTCAATTGGAGGTGTACCTGTGGATGTATTTCAAGGCCTACCTTCAAACTCAGTGTCTCTTTGCTTGACATCATGAGAAAATCAAAAGAAAATCAGCCAAGACCTCAGAAAAAAAAATGGTAGACCTCCATAAGTCTGGTTCATCCTTGGGAGCAATTTCCAAATGCCTGAAGGTACCACGTTCATCTGTATAAACAATAGTACGCAAGTATAAACACCATGGGACCACGCAGCCGTCATACCGCTTAGGAAGGAGACACGTTCTGTCTCCTAGAGATGAGCGTACTTTGGTGAGAAAAGTGCAAATCAATCCCAGAACAACAGCAAAGGACCTTGTGAAGATGCTGGAGGAAACAGGTACAGAATAATCTATATCTACAGTAAAACGAGTCCTATAAATCGACAGAACCTGAAAGGCTGCTCAGCAAGGAAGCAGCCACTGCTCCAAAACCGCCATAAAAAAGCCAGACTACGGTTTGCAACTGCACATGGGGACAAAGATCGTACTTTTTGTAGAAATGTCCTCCGGTCTGATGAAACAAATTGAACTGTTTGGCCATAATGACCATTGTTATGTTTGGAGGAAAAAGGGGGAGGCTTGCAAGCTGAAGAACACCATCCCAACCGTGAAGCACGGGGTGGCAGCATCATGTTGTGGGGATGCTTTGCTGCAGGAGGGACTGGTGCACTTCACAAAATAGATGGCATCATGAGGCAGGAAAATTATGTGGATATATTGAAGCAACATCTCAAGACATCAGTCAGGAAGTTAAAGCTTGGTCGCAAATGGGTCTTCCAAATGGACAATGACCCCAAGCATACTTCCAAAGTTGTGGCAAAATGGCTTAAGGACAACAAAGTCAAGGTATTGGAGTGGCCATCACAAAGCCCTGACCTCAATTCCATGGAAATTTGTGGGCAGGACTGAAAAAGCGTGTGCAAGCAAGGAGGCCTACAAACCTGACCCAGTAACACTAGCTCTGTCAGGAGGAAGGGGCCAAATTTCACCCAACTTATTGTGGGAAGCTTGTGGAAGGCTACCCGAAACATTTGACCCAAATTAAACAATTTAAAGGCAACGCTACCAAATACTAATTGAGTGCATGTAAACATCTGACCCACTGGGAATGTGATAAAATAAATAAAAGCTGAAATAAATCATTTTCTCTATTATTATTCTGACATATCACATTATTAAAATAAAGTGGTGATTCTAACTGACCTAAGACAAGGAATTTTTACTAGGATTAAATGTCAGGAATTGTGAAAAACTGAGTTTAAATGTATTTGGCTAAGGTGTATGTAAACTTCTGACTTCAACTGTATATGCATGCGATGCATACATGTGTCACGTAAAGAGAGCAAGGGTTGAGGGAAAAGGGAAATTTCTTCCTAAACAAATGAGGGATTTCGGTAATAGCCAGTCAGAAATTGATGTAATTATGTTGCAGCTTCAGCAACATGGACAGCGCGACAAACACTTTGATAAACACTGATGTTCTGTGGTGATCGCTGCAGCAGGGAGGAGAGAGAGACCACGGGTGCTTGTCAGACACTCGCTGTCTTTTTTTGTTTTTAACACATGCGCAGCAAGTCTGAGCCTGGCCTAGCACAGTCAAATAAATTGCTGGTGTGACTCCCTCTAGTCATTTGTGGGTCTTAATTATTCAGTCAAACTATGTGCTTAAAGCCTCAGACAAGCTCAGTGAATATAGTTCATTTGATTAAAACACAGAGGATGTCAATATTGTGTCAGACTTGCCTAGTTAAATAAAGGTTAAATAAAAAGAAATAAATATATTGATTGTAGCACTTGTGCGGGCAATACACTGGATCACTAACTTCCGCGATGTGTATAAGACCCTCCCTTCGGCAAATCTGACCACGACTCCATTTTGCTCCTCCCGTCCTATAGGTAGAATTGGTCTAAATAACTGAGGACTCTTTGTGGACCAAGATTTTTTTGGGTCGGGGACAGCCCTAATATAAACTCAGCAAAAAAAGAAACGTCCCTTTTTCAGGACCCTGTCTTGCAAAGATCATTCGTAAAAATCCAAATAACTTCACAGATCTTCATTGTAAAGGGTTTAAACACTGTTTGCCATGCTTGTTCAAATGAGCCATGAACAACTAATGAACATGCACCTGTGGAACGATCGTTTAGACACTAACAGCTTACAGACGGTAGGCAATTAAGGTCACAGTTATGAAAACTTAGGACACTAGAGGCCTTTCTACGGACTCTGAAAAACAACAAAAGAAAAATGCTCAGGGTCCCTGCTCATTTGTGTGAACGTGCCTTAGGCATGCTGCAAGGAGGCATGAGGACTGCAGATGTGGCCAGGGCAATACATTTTAATGTCCATACTGTGAGACGCCTAAGACAGCGCTACAGTGAGACAGGGCGGACAGCTGATCGTCCTCGCAGTGGCAGACCACGTGTAACAACACCTGCACAGGATCCGTACATCACACCTGCGGGACAGGTACAGGATGGCAACAACAACTGCCCGAGTTACACCAGGAACGCACAATCCCTCCATTAGTGCTCAGACTGTCCACAATATGCTGAGAGGCTGGACTGAGGGCTTGTAGGCCTGTGGTAAGGCAGGTCCTCACCAGACATCACCGGCAACAACATCGCCTATGGACACAAAACTACCGTCGCTGGACCAGACAGGATTGGCAAAAAGTGCTCTTCAGTGACGAGCCGCGGTTTTGTCTCACCAGGGGTGAATGTCGGATTCGCGTTTATCGTCGAAGGAATGAGCATTACACCGAGGCCTGTACTCTGGAGCGGGATCGATTTGGAGGTGGAGGGTCCACCATGGTCTGGGGCGGTGTGTCACAGCATCATCGGACTGAGCTTATTGTCATTGCAGGCAATCTCAACGCTGTATGTTACAGGGAAGACATCCTCCTCCCTCACATGGTACCCTTCCTGCAGGCTCATCCTGACATGACCCTCCAGCATGACAGTGCCACCAGCCATACTCTTCATTCTGTGCGTGATTTCCTGCAAGACAGGAATGTCAGTGTTCTGCCATGGCCAGCGAAGAGCCCGGATCCCAATCCCATTAATCACGTCTGGGACCTGTTGGATCGGAGGGTGAGGGCAAGGGCCATTTTCCCCAGAAATGTCTGGGAACTTGCACGTGCCTTGGTGGAAGAGTGGGGTAACATCTCACAGCAAGAACTGGCAAATCTGGTGTAGTCCATGAGGAGATGCACTGCAGTACTTAATGCAGCTGGTTGACACACCAGATAGTGACTGTTACTTTTGATTTTGACCCCCCCCCCCCCCCCCCCTTTGTTCAGGGACACATTATTCCATTTCTGTTAGTCACATGTCTGTGGAACTTGTTCAGTTTATGTCTCAGTTGTTGAATCTTGTTATGTTCATACAAATATTTACACATGTTAAGTTTGCTGAAAATAAACCCAGTTGACAGTGCGAGGACGTTTCTTTTTTGCTGAGTTTAGTTTTGATGTCTCACTATTATACTACAACGTAGAAAATAGTAAAAATAAAGAAAAACCCAGGAATGAGTAGGTGTCCAAACTTGACTTGTACTGTATATGCATAAAATAATGCTTGTTTAATGTCAGTATTTCCTTGTAAATTAAGCTTTATGCCTTCTATGTGAATTCCTTCATTTTACAATGAAATTAAATATCTGCCTTTGATATGGAAAAATCTCATAACCCTGATCAGCTAAACACATAATATTTGATTAACCATAGGATCTGGCATATTGCTGTATTATCTTTTGGAGTCAGATAATTCATTTAATGGGCTAATTGCTTAGATCGCATGTGAGGTCTATATAATATGCATACATATCAAATATGTATCCCACTACAAGGATATACAGTAGCTAGCCTCATCTTCCATCACCCATTCCTTCTCTCAGTTCACTACTTTGTGGAGATGTAGATAAATATTAGCTTACTAATAAATAATTATAACCTGATGGCGCCTCTAAAAAATAGATGACACAGGTGACCTCAGAGACATGTTGTTGTTCTAACAGTATCTCACATGAACAAAAACCAGACTAGGTCCAGCACCTTGGCGACAGCATTTGTAACTACAGTGGGGCAAAAAAGTATTTAGTCAGCCACCAATTGTGCAAGATCTCCCACTTAAAAAGATGAGAGGCCTGTAATTTTCATCATAGGTACACGTCAACTATGACAGACAAAATGAGAAATAAAATCCAGAAAATCACAGTGTAGGATTTTTTAATGAATTTATTTGCAAATTATGGTGGAAAAATAAGTATTTGGTCACCTACAAACAAGCAAGATTTCTGGCTCTCACAGACCTGTAACTTCTTCTTTAAGAGGCTCCTCTGTCCTCCACTCATTACCTGTATTAATGGCACCTGTTTGAACTTGTTATCAGTATAAAAAGACACCTGTCCACAACCTCAAACAGTCACACTCCAAACTCCACTATGGCCAAGACCAAAGAGCTGTCAAAGGACACCAGAAACAAAATTGTAGACCTGCACCAGGCTGGGAAGACTGAATCTGCAATAGGTAAGCAGCTTGGTTTGAAGAAATCAACTGTGGGAGCAATTATTAGGAAATGGAAGACATACAAGACCACTGATCATCTCCCTCGATCTGGGGCTCCACGCAAGATCTCACCCCGTGGGGTCAAAATGATCACAAGAATGGTGAGCAAAAATCCCAGAAGCACACAGGGAGACCTAGTGAATGACCTGCAGAGAGCTGGGACCAAAGTAACAAAGCCTACCATCAGTAACACACTACGCCGCCAGGGACTCAAATCCTGCAGTGCCAGACGTGTCACCCTGCTTAAGCCAGTACATGTCCAGGCCCGTCTGAAGTTTGCTAGAGAGCATTTGGATGATCCAGAAGAGGATTGGGAGAATGTCATATGGTCAGATGAAACCAAAATATAACTTTTTGGTAAAAACTCAACTCGTCGTGTTTGGAGGACAAAGAATGCTGAGTTGCATCCAAAGAACACCATACCTACTGTGAATCCAGGCACTTGTCATCTCCCGTCTGGATTACTGCAACTCGCTGTTGGCTGGGCTCCCTGCCTGTGCCATTAAACCCCTACAACTCATCCAGAACGCCGCAGCCCGTCTGGTGTTCAACCTTCCCAAGTTCTCTCACATCACCCCGCTCCTCCGCTCTCTCCACTGGCTTCCAGTTGAAGCTCGCATCCGCTACAAGACCATGGTGATTGCCTACGGAGCCGTGAAGGGAACGGCACCTCCATACCTTCAGGCTCTGATCAGGCCCTACACCCACTGCGTTCATCCACCTCTGGCCTGCTGGCCCCCCTAGCTCTGAGGAAGCACAGTTCCCGCTCAGCCCAGTCAAAACTGTTCGCTGCTCTGGCACCCCAATGGTGGAACAAGCTCCCTCACGACGCCAGGACAGCGGAGTCAATCACCACCTTCCGGAGACACCTGAAACCCCACCTCTTTAAGGAATACCTAGGATAGGATAAAGTAATCCTTCTAACCCCCCCCCCCCCCCTTAAAAGATTTAGATGCACTATTGTAAAGTGGTTGTTCCACTGGATATCATAAGGTGAATGCACCAATTTGTAAGTCGCTCTGGATAAGAGCGTCTGCTAAATGACTTAAATGTAAATGTAATGTAAATGTAAGCATGGGGGTGGAAACATCATGCTTTGGGGCTGTTTTTCTGCAAAGGGACCAGGACGACTGATCCGTGTAAAGGAAAGAATGAATGGGGCCATGTATCGTGAGATTTTGAGTGAAAACCTCCTTCCATCAGCAAGGGCATTGAAGATGAAATGTGGCTGGGTCTTTCAGCATGACAATGATCCCAAACACACCACCCGGGCAACGAAGGAGTGGCTTCGTAAGAAGCATTTCAAGGTCCTGGAGTGGCCTAGCCAGTCTCCAGATCTCAACCCCATAGAAAATCTTTGGAGGGAGTTGAAACTCCGTGTTGCCCAGTGATAGCCCCAAAACATCACTGCTCTAGAGGAGATCTGCATGGAGGAATGGGCCAAAATACCAGCAACAGTGTGTGAAAACCTTGTGAAGACTTACAGAAAACATTTTGACCTGTGTCATTGCCAACAAAGGGTATATAAAAGTATTGAGATAAACTTTTGTTATTCACCAAATACTTATTTTCCACCATAATTTGCAAATAAATTCATTAAAAATCCCTACAATGTGATTTTCTGGAGAATTTTTTTAAATAATTTTGTCTGTCATAGTTGAAGTGTACTTATGATGAAAATTACAGGCCTCTCTCATCTTTTTAAGTGGGAGAACTTGCACAATTGGTGGCTGACTAAATACTTTTTTGCCCCACTACATTGCTAAAAGCAGCAGAAGTGTTCAAACTAGTGTGGTCTTTGTGTAGTTGAATCATTTCCTTTCAAACTTGGTTCTCCAATGTTCTTTGCTCTTAGGCCTGGCTCACCTCACACTAATGACTGGTCAATGATTAGCAGGCCATTATTGTAGGCTTTTCAGTATTAACCACACAGTCTAAAGCAGGGGTGTCAAACATAGCAAACAGGATGGACAGACTGGACACTGGGACCTTTACTTATCCAAGAGGCAGCTGAATTTACATGGAGTGGCTTTTTGAATACCAGGGTCTAAGATACATTTTGCCTCTGAGACATTTTGTGGATATGGGCCCTGGCCTTTACTTTGGTTTACCTGCTGTTCATTTACCCATGACTTGTATTTTCCTGTCTCCTCTTCTGCTCTTGCTCTCTACACAAACTTAATTTGTTTACACAAGCATCCCTGTACTGTATCAAAACTCCCAGACTGTCAATAGAGTCCATTCATCTCGTACAAACAACTGGATTATGTCCCAAATGGCCCTATGGGTCCTGGTCAAAAGCAGTACACTATAAAGGGAAAAGGGTGCAATTTGGGATACAACCCCTTGAGTAAGGTGGACAGGTAATAAGACACAAGAAGGCAGTGAGCCTTTATACACAGGCACACCCAGAGATGGACATATGTAAAACATGGTTCTGTAGGAACACAACTCACAGAAGACTGACAGAGAATGAATGCCTCACAACAAAACAGATTTTTCATACAATAAATATTCAAACTTCCTCTATATTTCCCCATTTAATGCAAAAACCTACATGAAAGCATTGGCATGCCATAGAATATCAGTGCCCTTCCGTTGTATTCAGCTGAGTTTGAAAGTTGACGTGATGTAGCCTGTAATGTTTACTGAAAATTGATTTTATATCACAGATTGAAATGTAAAATTCGAAGTGATTTTTTTGCTGCATTTATTTATAAATAATATATTTCGTTTAAAATATTAAATAACCAAATACATATGATTGATGTAGTATTTTTGTAAAATAAATCAATATATTTGCATTTTGAATGTCACTAAAACAATTATTAACTTTGCCTCTAACTACATACTGTATATATGTACATCTTGAATATTAAGCAATCGACAATGTCACAAATTGTTATTAGGCTAACGTTACTCAGATATGCGGACATCGGCTAAAGACCCAAATGTCACACCTCTGGAGAGGTAAGCCTAATAGGGGTCACCACTCATAAGGAACTGGAAAAACGCAAATAGGCTAGGCTAGTGACAAATAAACAAACAAAAAATAATTGAACAAAAATATGACACAGAATATGACACTATTCTGTGAGGTTAGAAAAATACTAATCCAGCTAATGTAACGGGCGATGTGAAATGAACTCACCATATTCCGACGACTCCGAGTTCTCTTCCTTCTGGTTTTTACCCATTTTCTATCCTTTCCTCCACCTCTACTAGTTTATAATCGTCTAAAAGGCCAGGTAAATCAAGTCGAAGTTAAATAATAAAAACAAAAGTATAAAACAACGTTTTAAAGAGGTGTTACCTACACTTAATGCACATAAAAAGCAAACTTGCGTTGAAAAATCTTTCTCCCTCGAGCTCCAGTCACTAGGGTTGTGACATCACGAACGCACCTGTTGTGTGACGCGCACCTGTAGGCACGCGCGGTGTAGCATTTCCGCCTCTTTGACCTCCCTTTACTAAATGCCCTCGGCTATTTGATGGGCCTGCATGTAGTAAATTAAATTACTTTTTTTTCTGATTATTTGGCTGTATGCCTAAATAATATATTTATATTTAAAATACCTGAACAAACACTCTGATGACATTTCAGTTGAAAATGATCAAATTGTGTATGATAATGTTTGAGACATACAGTGGCAAGAAAAAGTATGTGAGCCCTTTAACAGCCAAGTAGTAGCTGTTCTTTAATTGGATTTCTGTATAAATTGGTCGTAAAATTAGATCTGATCTTCATCTATGTCACAACAACAAACACAGTCTGCCTCAACTAATAACACACAAATTGTATGTTTCTTGTCTATATTGAATACATCATTTAAACATACACAGTGTAGGTTGGAAAAAGTATGTGAAACCCCATGGCTAATGACTTCTCTAAAAGCTATTTGGAGTCAGGAGTCAGCTAACCTGGAGTACAATCAATGAGACAAGATTAGAGATGTTGGTTAGAACTGCCCTGCCCTATAAAAAACACACAAAGTTTGAGTTTGCTATTCACAAGAAGCATTGCCTGGGTCTCAGAAGACCCAAGATTAAGAATTGTTGACATGCATAAAGCTGGAAAGGGTTACAAAGGTATCTCTAAAAGCCTTGATGTTCATCAGTCCACGGTAAGACAAATTGTCTATAAATGGAGAAAGTAGAGTACTGTTGCTACTCATCTTTGCAGTCATCTGCAAAGATGACTGCAAAAGCACAGCGCAGAATGCTCAGTGAGGTTAAGAAGAATCTTAGTGTCAGCTAAAGACTTGAAGAAATTTCTGGAACATGCCAACATCTCTGTTGATGAGTCTGCGATATGTAAAACACTTAACGAGAATGGTGTTCATGGGAGGACACCATGGAAGAAGCCACTGCTGTCCAAAAAAACCATTGCTGCACGTCTGAAGTTCGCAAAAGAGCATCTGGATGTTCCACAGCGCTACTGGCAAAATATTCTGTGGAAAGATTAAACTATGTTAAGTTGTTTGGAAGGAACACAATACACCATGTGTGGAGAATAAAAAGGCACAGCACACCAACATCAAAACCTCATCCCAACTGTAAAGTATGGTGAAGGGAACATCATGGTTTGGAGCTTCTTTGCTGCCTCAGGAACAGGACAGCTTGCTCTCGGACGGAAAAATGAATTCCCAAGTTTATCAAGACATTTTGCAGGAGAATGTAAGGCTATCTGTCCACCAATTGAAGCTCAACAGAAGTTGGGTGACGCAACAGGACAACAACTCACAACACAGAAGTAAATCAACAGAATGGAAAATACGTTCTTCTGGAGTGGCCCAGTCAGAGTACTGACTTCAACCCGATTGAGATGCTGTGGCATGACCTCAAGAGAGCGATTCACACCAGACAGCCCAAGAATATTTCTGAACTGAAACAGTTTTGCAAAGAGGAATGGTCCAAAATTCCTCCTGACCGTTGTGCAGGTCTGATCCACAACTACAGAAAACGTTTGGTTGAGGTTATTGCTGCCAAAGTAGGGTCAACCAGTTATTAAAACCCATGGTTCACATACTTTTCCCACCCTGCACTGTGAATGTTTACAAGGTGTGTTCAATAAAGACATGAAAACATATTGGTTGTTATTAGCTGAAGCAGACTGTGTTTGGTCATAAAATTTGATCTGATCTTAATCTAAGTCACAACAGACAATTTGAGAAAGTCCAACCAATTCCAAAGGGTTCACATTTCTTGCCACTGTACATAGACAAATACAAACATTTTATTTTGATTTTTGAGGGAGTGACTTTTCCTACCATCACACTAAGAGCCCTTCCTTATTGCTTTGGAAATGTTAAATGTCTCACCCATGTTCTTCAGTTCACCACAACATGAAACCTGGCACAACCCAACCAGATAGTGATTAACATAAGTCAATGTGACAGTCTTCTTTTTCCGTCAGTATTACTGAATGTTATAAAAGCAGAGTTCATGCTCCCTTTCCCATCATGAGTTGTAGAAGACAGCAATAACCATGAATCGGGCCTGGGGAAGGAAAGCGTGTTGAATAGGTAAGAACTCTTATCAAAGACCAGATTAAGGTTGAAACTCAAATAAAGACACAGATGGAATGTTACATTAATCGCTAAAACTTTTTAGGAATCTATGCCAAAATTAGAACCACAAATTCTCTGGTGTGTCTGGGCTGCTTGATATTCATTGAGTTGTAGGGAAAGCAACACTGCTGAAACAAATGACAGTGGATCCATTTGTAAAATTTTAATCAAAATGTATTAAATGACAAAACAAAGTACATTTTGTATAAAAACAGACTTCAATATGACTTCAATACTACTCGGAAGTCAGCTGTCGGTAACTTTTTCAATTACTTAACAAGTAGACAGTATCATGGTAGAGTACTGTAAAATGAATTGTTCAGTATGTATTTGGCACAGCATGTGGTGAGCATAACTGGCATTTCATAGCATGCTGTAGTGCCACTGATGTCTCATGGCAAAGAGGCATAGCAATATTATAGTAAAAAAGAAATACTGTACTGTATGTATGGGTCTTACACAGAAGACACCTTTTTCAGTCATTTATATCAGATACGTGGAAAAAGTTAAGGCTCGTCTACCACACAAACAATAACTGCACAAATTCATACGAAATGTAAGAGTGAGTGTAGAAACTGAGAAATACATGCACCAGGCTGCAGGGGAAGCCTAGAAGTTTCCTAGCATGGCAAGCCCAGGGTCAGTATCCAATTCTGGGCAGGTCTCCAGTCGAGCGAGCCTGCTCTGCTCCAAAGCGATGGCCTCCGCTGAATGTTTGCATTTCTCTGATCCACACTGGCAGGTGAAGTATTTACTCTTGATGTCCCAGAAGCGGTCTCCATAATCAAACCTGTGCAAACAGAACATTGATCAAATTCTCAGCCTAGAATTACAATGCATGTCAATATCATAAATCAGTGGAATAAACAATATACTCAGGCCATTTTATTTCTGGTGCAAGAGAAGTGATACATGGAATAGATGCTACTGTTACAGAAAAAGTGGTGCCAAATCATGTTCCACTCTGCTTTCCTAAGGCAGCATCAAAACCACTCCACTGGGCGTCCATTTTGTGTCTGTGGCTCAGATCCAAAGTGTGTGGGGGGTGCAGCCTCTCACCCAAGCTCCTGTCCTGTCAGTATGTCTCGGGAGCTGAAGAAGGCGATGCGGGGGAAGCGCAGGTCCTGGTGCAGCATGAACACCCGCACCGGGATGATGTTGGGGTCGCACAGGTGGTTGATGAAGCGGCTGATGTTACCGTAGTAACGGGCATCGATGCAGTACACCTCTCCGTCCTTTAGAGGGAAGGAGAGAGGGATGGTGATGTACTTACTTGCATTGGTAGATCAGTGGTCTGTTTAAACCTCTGTGTCTAAATGACAGTAAATCAAAACCTGTTGTATTCAGTGCATGTGACAAATACAATTTCATGTATTCTATTTTTTTCACGTGTAATCCCTATGAGAGGAAAAACAGATGAGGTACCTTGTTGTCCAGGTCAAAGAGGTAGGAGTCATCTTCCCTTACATCTGCCTCTGCATCAGAGATTAGTTCTCCTACGTATCTGTGCGGAAAGAAATGTTACTTCCAACAAGACAATTAACTAATTGATAGAACTGGCAAGACACATTAGATTGGCTAATCATACTAATTTCCTTTAAATAACCATTCACACACTTACTCGCAGATGAAGCTGCCTTGGGGAATGTCCTGTAGAGCCCGAACTCCCCATCCCATCTTCTCTGTTCGGTACAACTGGAGACGCACCCTAAAACCAAGATAAAGTATACAAGTGAGATTGTACCAGGACCCAGACAGTAAGATTAACATTTTAGTCCTTTAGCAGACGCTCTTATCCAGAGTGACTTACAGTAGAGAGTGCTTACATTTTTCATACCAGAGTGACTTACAGGAGAGAGTGCATACATTTTCACACTGGACCCCTGTGGGAATCGAACTCACAACCCAGGCATTGAAAGCGCCATGCCCTACAAATTGAGCCACACGGGACAACGTAAATGTCGAACACAACAGCAGACAATGTCATGAAGCAGCATTACCCAAACTCAGTCCTGGGGACCCGAAGGGGTGCACGTTTAGCTTTTTGCCCTAGCATTACACCGCTGATTCAAATAAATCAAAGCTTGATGATTAGTTGGTTATTTCAAAATCAGCTGTATAGTGCTAGGGCAAAAAACGAAACTTGCCCCCTTGGGGTCCCCAGGGCAGCGTTTGGGAAACCCTTTCATAAGGTCTGCAGAGATAAACCAAAGAAAGTGTGTTTGAGTAAGAGATGAGGGTACAGTCATAGATAGTGCCTTCAAGAAAGTATTCAGACTCCTTGACTTATTCCACATGTTGTTACAGCCTGAATTCAAAATGGATAAAATGTTTTATTCCCCCTCGCCCATCTGAACACAATACCCTATAATGACAAAGTGAAAACATGTTTTTAGAGTTTTTTTGAAAATGAAATTACAGAAATATCTCATTTACAAAAGTATTCACACACCCCTTTGCCATGAAACTACAAACTGAGCTCCGGTGCATCCAATTTTCTTATATCATCCTTGAGATGTCACTACAACTTGATTGGAGTCCATCTGTGGCCAATTGAATTTTTTGGACCTGATTTAGAAACATACCTGTCTATACAAAAAACTATACCATGAAATCCAAGGGACTGTCCGTAGATCTCCAAGATAGAATTGTGATGAGACATATAACCCTTTCTAGAGAGTTGAAAGTTTCCAAGAGCACAGAGGTCTCCATCATTGGGAAATATAAAAAAATATGGTACTACCCAGGATCTGCCTAGAGCTGGCCGTCCGATCAAACTGAGCAACCGGGCAAGAAGTACCTTGGTCAGAGAGGTGACCAAGAACCCAATGACCACTGACAGAACTACAGAGTTCCTTGGCTGAGATGGGAGAACCTGCCAGAAGGACAACCGTCTCAACAGCACTTCACCAATCTGGGCTTTATGGGATAGTGACCAAACGGAAGTCACTCCTGAGAAAAAGGCACATGACAGCACACCTGGAGTTTGCAAAAAGGCACATGAAAGACTCAGATCATAAGGCAAAAGATTCTGTGATCTGATGAGACAAATGTAACTTTTGTCGCAAAGCGCTATGTCTGTAGAAAACCAGGCACAGCTCATCACCCATCTAACACCATCCCTACTGTGAAGCATGGTGGTGGCATTATCATGCTATGGGGATGCTTTTCAGCAGAAGGGACTGGGAGACTGGTAAGGATACAGAGAACAATGCATGGTGCCAAATCCTTGACGAGAACCTGCTTCAGAGTGCAAATGACATTCGACTTGAGCAAAGATCTACATTCCAACAGGACAATGACCCCAGCCATAATGCCAAAGAAACACTGCAATTGCATCAGAACAAGAAAGTCCTTGAGTTGCCCTGCCAAAGCCCAGACTTTAATCCCTTTGAAAATCTGTGGAAAGACTTGAAGATTGCTGTTCACCGCCACTCCCCGTCAAATGTTTATAAAAATATATTTTTATTTTATTTATTATATTTCGTCTGACCTCTGCAACTCCCCAACAGGCTCGGCAGAGGTGAAGGTGGAGTCATGTGTTCTCCGAAATATGACCCGCCTAACCACGCTCCTTAACACCCGCCACCTTAACCCGGACGCCAGCCGCACCAATGTGTCAGAGGAAACACCATTCACTGCATTGCAGTGCCTTAGACCGCTGCGCCACTCGGGAGGCCACTCCCCATCTAATTTAACAGAGCTTGAGAAATTCTGCAAGGAAGAATGGAAGAAAATCTCAAAATCCAGACGTGCCAAGCTGATACAGACATACCCAAGACGATTCAAAGCTGTAATCACCTGAGCTTGAAGAATTTTGAAAATAATAAATGGGCAAATGTACAATCCAGGTGTGGAAAGCTCTTACTTACCAAGAAATACTCACAGCTGTAATCACTCAGGGGTGTGAATACTTATGTAAATTAGATATCTGTATTTCATTTTCAATGATGGGGTATTGTGTGTACATGGGTGAGAAAAAAAAAAGAAGTATTTCAACCATTTTGAATCCCGGCTGTAACAACAAAATTTGGAATAAGTCATGAGGTATGAATAATTTCTGAAGGCACTGTATCTAAAATAGTTCTAATTTGATTTCAAAGCGTACAGTGATGTAGTAACAGCTCTTACTTGATGCCGGCCTGCACCACTCTGTTCTTGCAGGTGCGGTAGCAGGAGCAAGCCAGGTTACATTCAAATATGAGAGGCGGTTCGATCTTATTGAACTCCTGGAGCAACCGGTGGTCCTGGTAAACACATAAAACACATGGGTGAAAGATAAACATAAGATACTGACTAACTCGATAATTAAAAACAACTATAAACATGTCCCCCACAAATTATGCAGTGTCGCCCCTCGGGACAATTAGTGAAAACAAACGAAGCTCACTATAGAGCCCCACTTGGGCATCTCAGTGCAATTTTACAAATGCCAGATCTCTATGGCAAGACACATCATTCACCCATGTTTGTCAAAATCAGGCCAGTGGTGTCAGATATTGGTGTGTGACTAACGTACGTACGGAGACAGATCCATAGTCCCCCCAATGATTTCATTGTAGGGGACAATAATGATGTTTTAGCCTTCCACCGTGAAATTAGAAATAAACTAAAAAGGACAGAGCCCTCCAAATGACCTCGCCAGTCTTTCGAGAGAGATGGCTTGGTGACAGCTTGGAAAGTAAATTCTGTCTCGTATGACTGCTGGGTGTATCCCTAACCATGATCAAAAAAGGCAACAGTAAACAGTAAGCATGTAGTCCCCCACAAATGATGCACTGGGCAAACCCTTGGGTCAATCCGTGTAGTTTTGTAAATGCCAGATGTCTATGGCAAGACACATCATTCACCCAAGTGAAAAAATAAAGTGGTGTCTGAGACATCACGGGGGTTAGCTAGACTCATAACCCTGAGCATGTGTGACAAATTTCAGCACTCTGAGTCAAACAGATCAAGAGATAAACATGTGTCCTTAAAGCGCCACCGTGTGGTCAATATGAATGCTCATGCACATGTTGAGTCTTGACAGTGTTCGCAACTTGTTCTAAATTGTGTTACAATACGAATATCCTGAGTGATTTATATGCATTTATGTGCCAGGCCACACTCATGTGAATGTTTATTGGTCCATAGCAGCCATGTTGTTTTAGGTACTCTAAAAAACATTGCATTGAGAGACCTTTGTCAATGGAGGCCACATACTTTTGTATATATAGTGTATGTGGACACCCCTTCCAATTAGTGGATTCAGCTATTTCAGCCACATCTGTTGTTGACAGGTGTATAAAATCGAGCACACAGCCATGCAATCTCCATAGACAACCGTTGGCAGTAGAACGGCCTTACTGAAGAGCTCAGTGACTTTCAACATGGCACTGTCATAGGATGCCACCTTTCCAACAAGTGAGTTTGTCAAATTTCTGCCCTGCTAGAGCTGTCCCGGTCAACTGTAAGTGCTGTTATTGTGAAGTGGAAACGCCTAGGACCAACAATGGCTCAGCCGCAAAGTGCTAGGCCACACAAGCCAGAACGGGACCGCCGAGTTCTGAAGTGCGTAGGGTGTAAAAGTAATCTGTCCTCGGTTACTACACTCACTAGAAAGTTCCAAGCTGCCTCGGAAGTAACGTCTGCACAATAACTATTCGTCGGGAGCTTCATGAAATGGGTTTCCATGGCCGAGCAACCGCACACGAGCCTAAGATCATGCACAATGCCAATCGTCGGCTAGAGTGGTGTAAAGCTCGCCACCATTGGACTCTGAAGCTGAAGCAGTGGAAATGTGGATGAATCACGCTTCACCATTTGGAAGTCTGACGGACGAATCTGGGTTTGGCGGATGCCAGAAGAACGTTACCTGCTCCAATACATAGTGCCAACTGTAAAGTTTGGTGGAGGAGGAATAATGGTCTGAGGCTGTTTTTCATGGTTCGGGCTAGGGCCCTTGGTTCCATTGAAGGGAAATCTTAACGCTACAGCCTACAATGACATTCCAGATGAATCTGTGCTTCCAACTTTGTGGCAAACGTTTGGGGAAGGCCCTTTCCTGTTTCAGCATGACAATGCCCCAGTGCACGAAGCGAGGTCCATACTGAAATGGTTTGTCGAGATCGATGTGGAAGAACTTGACTGGCTTGCACAGAGCCCTGACCTCAACCCCATCGAACACTTTTAGGATGAATTGGAACGCCGACTGCAAGCCAGGCCTAATTGCCCAACATCAGTGCCCGACCTCACTAATGCCCGACCTCACTAATGCTCGTGGCTGAATAAGTCCCCGTAGCAATGTTGCAACATCTAGTGGAAAGCCTTCCCAGAAGAGTGGAGGCTGTTACAGCAGCAAAGGGGGACCAACTCTATATGAACGCCCATGATTTTGGAATGAGATTTTCGACGAGCATGTGTCCACATACTTTTGGTCGTGTAGTGTATCAAGTTTTGTGCAGATCGGTCATTCAGTGCCAGAAGAGTAGCGTTTTAAGAATTTTCACAAAATTCAAAATGGCTGAAGATCTATCATGGCGGAACTTATGGGTCTCTGAGGCAAATTTGCTCCTTGTGAGGAGAGGGACCTATATACTGAATTTCATGACTTTAGTTCAAACAGAATAAGGGTATGACCTTTAAAAGTTAGCATTTTCAATCTCTTGTTATAGCGCCACCATCTGGCCAATCAGATTAATTTAGTAAATGCCAGATCTCTATGTCAAGACGCATCATTCAAAGTTGTGTCAAAATCAGGCCAGTGCTGTCTGAGATATCGCGTGACTAACGTACGAGCGTACAGACGGAGACAGATCCACAGTTTAACAAACTATCCACAGTTCAATAATATGTCAAATTTGAAGAATGAGAGCAAACTCTCTCTGAAAACCCAGGATATTTACAAGGTTCTAGTTCTTGTCAGTTTCCTTAATCAAATATAACCTTCAACACCAAAGTTCACAGCTAGAATGGCTGAATACTTTTACATCCAAATAAAGTGGGATATAAAATAAATAATTTGTCACTAACCTTGTCGTACCAGCAGCGGATACTGAGCTGTCCACACAGACAGTTGCTGGAGGAGCAGTCCTCTGTACAGCTGCAGTGCTGAGGGACAGAGACAGATTTATAGAAAGGCAAGATGTATGTATGATCAATGATAATTATCATATGTATCATCTAAAAGGTGTGTGGTGTTACTGCATGTACCTGTAAGTGCGTGATGTTGCGGTCGATGTTCATGGCTGAAGTCTCACAGTTCTCGGAAACGTACTTGTAGTCTGAGGGACATCCCTCATCATCCACTGCGTTCACACAGGGGATAGGCACGTTCTCATACCCCTGGGCTACATCACTGCTGATGATCTTCTCTGTACGAAGCATACGATTGGCTATCCCCCTCCGCAGCTTCCTGTTTATCTGGAGTGACACCCAGACGGGCGAATCGGAACGCGCCAGAGAAAGAGGGGTGTCCCCTTCCCTGTTCATGATGTCGATGTCTGCCCCCCTAGAGAGGAAGAGCCTGTAGAGAGGGATTAAGCAAACAAAGGTGTTAAAGTTGCCGTTAGGCACAGATCTAGGCACAGATTACCCTTCCCATATCCTTACAACCATTATGGGCACAAAATGCTCAAACCCCTTCAGATCAATATCTATGGACAAATTCCTTCTATTCGAAATTACCAGACTATAGGAGTGACTAGGGCTGTAGTGGTCATGAAATTGTCAGCCGGTGATTGTCAAGCAAATAACTGCTGGTCTCACAGTAATTGACCGTTAATTCATAAAACACATTTAGCATCTCCTGGCTTCTACACACAGCCTACAAGCCACTGATGCAGACCTTTGGAACATCTACATTTTAAAAAGTCTAATAAATCCATGTAATATAGCCCACACCATCACAATTAAATCGGCAGGTAGCCTAGTGGTTAGAGCGTTGGGCCAGTAACCAAAACGTTTCTAGTTCGAATCCCCGAGCTGACATGGTAAAAATCTGTCGTTCTGCCCCTGAACAAGGCAGGTAACACACTGTTCCTAGGTCGTCATTGTAAATAAGAATTTATTCTTAACTTGTCTGGGCTAGGGGGCAGTATTTTCACGGCCGGATAAAAAACGTACCCGATTTAAACTGGTTACTATTCTTTCCCAGAAACGAGAATATGCATATTATTAGTAGATTTGGATAGAAAGCACTCTAAAGTTTCTAAAACTGTTTGAATGGTGTCTGTGAGTACAACAGAACTCGTATGGCAAGCAAAAACCTGAGAAGATTCCAAGCTGGAAGTGGCCTGTCTGCGATTTTGTAGTTCTCCCTTTGCTTCTCTATCGAAACTACAGTGCCCGTGGGGTTATGTAGCACTTTCTAAGGCTTCCATTGGCTCTCTAAAGCGTTCAGAAACCGGATTGACACGTCTCCTGTCTCTGGGCAGATAACAGCAGCACAGTTTGTCAGTGGACTGCCTGGTGACAGAGAGACTGGAGATGCGCATTCACAAGACCTCGCCATTTTTTCTCTTCCTTTTTGAATGAATACAGCATTGTCCGGTTGGAATATTATCGCTATTTTACAAGAAAAATAGCATAAACATTTATTTTAAACAGCGTTTGACATGCTTCTAAGTACGGTAAAGGAACATTTTGAATTTTTTGTCTCAATGCGCTCGCGCGTTACCCTTTGGAATGTGACCTGAACGCACGAACAAAACGGGGATATTTGCACATAACTATGGATTATTTGGAACAAAAACAACATTTGTTGTGGAAGTAGCAGTCCTGGGAGTGCATTCTGACGAAGGACAGCAAAGGTAATCCAATTTTTCTAATAGTAATTCTGAGTTTAGGTTGCCCCGAACTTGGCAGGTGTCAAATTAGCTAGCCGTGATGGCTGAGCTATGTACTCAGAATATTGCAAAATGTGCTTTCGCCGAAAAGCTATTTTAAAATCTGACATAGCGATTGCATAAAGGAGTTCTGTATCTATAATTCTTAAAATAATTGTTATGCATTTTGTCAACGTTTATCGTGAGTAATTTAGTAAGTTCACCGGAAGTTTTCGGTGGGAATACAATTTCTGAACATCACACGCCAATGTAAAAAGCTGTTTTATGATATAAATATGAACTTGATTGAACAAAACATGCACGTATTGTATAACATAATGTCCTAGGAGTGTAATCTGATGAAGATCAAAAGGTTAGTGCTGCATTTAGCTGTGTTTTGGGTTTTTGTGACATATGCTTGCTTGAAAAATGGCTGTGTGGTTATTTGTGTCCATGTACTCTCCTAACATAATCTAATGTTTTGCTTTCGCTGTAAAGCTTTTTTGAAATCGGACAATGTGGTTAGATTAACGAGAGTTATCTTTCAAATGGTGTAAAATAGTCGTATGTTTGAAATATTGAAATTATTGCATTTGAGGTATTTGCATTTCGCGCCATGCGATTCCACTGGCTGTTGAATAGAGTGGGACGCTAACGTCCCACCTAGCCCATATTCTAACTTTCCTAAAAGGTCAAATAAAAAAAATACATTATTTTAGGCAGGTCTAAAGAAACATGATATGAAGAAAATGTAGTTATTTCAGAAGAACAGAATAGCATACACTGTGTTGTCCTTATGTTAGGCCCTGATCTGGCTATGCCATATGGCTGTGGGCTACACTAGTTCATTGAGCAGACAAGATTTGCTTAGAATTCCATGGCAATAGTTTATATTATTTAATAGTATGAAGAATTCATTTGAATATAGCTGAATAAAATAGAAAGGATATTTTCTCCAAACATTTTGAGGGAGTGCACACATGCAGCTATTCTGTGTTGAGCGGTTAACAAAGAAACAGGTAGGTACTCCTATATGCTTCATTTCGAGTTAAATATGTAACTTTAGTTGTGATACAAATGTTGGCCTATAGGTTTTGATGTTTAATACATTCCAAGGCTGCATGATGTAACTAATGATGATTTGAAAAAAGTTGCATGAAAGGCATGAGCTCTGCCTTGCTTTTTGGGGACGTAACTGCGCAAGTCCTTATCCAATTCCGAGGCGCATATTGAAGATATCGGAACAACTGTCCACATGTACTTTTTGTCAGTCAACAAGATGAGTAGGCCTAACAAACAGCAAAAGCACTAGCCTGTCAACCTAATATCACCCATAGTACAAAAGTTGACCTATTCTATACAGTGCAATAAATAAATATTCGAAACATAGTCCGGGTCAGTTGTGGGATGCGATAGATCCCAAATGAATACAACCACTAGCATCAATAAAACTGTTTTAAGCATTGAGCCTGACTCAACAGATGAGAACGTTTATCTTAAAATGTTGATAGCAGCCTCCCGGGTGGCCTCCACAGTGGCCTCCATCATTCTTAAATAAAAGAAGTTTGGAACCACCAAGACCCATCATAGAGCAGGCCGCCTGGCCAAACTGTGCAATCGGGGGAGAAGGGCCTTGGTCAAGGAGATGACCAAGAACCTGATGGTCACTCTGACAGAGCCCCAGAGTTCCTCTGTGGAGATGGGAGAACCTTCCAGGAGGACAACCATCTCTGCAGCACTCCACCAATAAGGCCTTTATGGTAGAGTGGCCAGACAGAAGCCACTCCTCAGTAAAAGGCACATGACAGCCCGCTTGGAGTTCGCCAAAAGGCAACTAAAGGACTCTCAAACTATGTGAAACAAGATTCTCTGGTCTGATGAAACCAAGATTGAACTCTTTGGCCTGAATGCCAAGTGTCCCATCTGGAGAAACCTGGAACCATCCCTACGGTGAAGCATGGGGTTGGCAGCATCATGCTGTTGGGATGTTTTCAGCAGCAGGGACTGGGAGACTAGTCAGGATCGAGGGAAAGATGAACAGAGCAAAGTACAGAGAGATCCTTGATGAAAACCTGCTCCAGAGTGCTCAGGACTTGGGGCGAAGGTTCACCTTCCAACAGGACAATGACCCTAAGCACACAGCCAAGACAACGCAGGAGTGGCTTCAGTACAAGTCTCTGAAAGTCCTTGAGTGGCCCAGCCAGAGCACGGACTTGAACTCGATCGAACAACTCTGGAGAGAATTGAAAATAGCTGTGCAGTAACGCTCCCCATCCAACCTGAATGAGTTTGAGAGGATCTGCAGAGAAGAATGGTAGAATCTCCCCAAATACAGGTGTGCCAAGAAGACTCAAAGCTGTAATTGCTGCCAAAGGTGCTTCAACAAAGTACTGAGTAAAGTGTCTGAATACTTATGTAAATGTAATATTTCAGTGTTTATCTTTAATACTTTGTCATCATTGGTTATTGTGTGTAGATTGATGAGGGAAAAAACTTTAATCCATTTTAGAATCAGGCTGTAACGTAACAAAATATGGAAAAAGTCAAGGGGTCTGAATAATTTCCGAATGCACTGTATCATTCACAACTGATAGACTAATATTGTCACCCATCACACTATTCTTGATTTAATTTTGTCTTTACATATACTAAATAATGTGACATGTTATTTTATTTAGAATGGACCATTATCATGCACCTGTCTCAAAACAGGGACAGCGGGAAAAAAATACATCTATGCACTTAAATAGCAAATGGAGGACACTTTTCCTGTGGTTCATTTTCATGCCAGCCAGGTAGGCTATACTTGTGTTTTAAAGTCAAGCAATGTGCTTAATATTAGGAAGGTTGATAAACAAATAAATAAATAAATAAATAAATAAATAAATATAGTAGGTCTAGCCTATAGAAAGCTGATGGGATCCTCTTTTTAGTAGAGGCCATCACTGTTTTCTTAAGCAATTGCATAGCCTATAGACTAAACAAGTTTTTTGCTCGCTTTGAGGACAATACAGTGCCACTAACACGGCCCGCTACCAAAACCTGTGGGCTCTCCTTCACTGCAGCCAACGTGAGTAAAACATTTAAACGTGTTAACCCTCGCAAGGCAGCAGGCCCAGACGGCATCCCCGGCCGCGTACTCAGAGCATGCGCAGACCAGCTGGCTGGAGTGTTTACAGACATATTCAATCAATCCTTATCCCAGTCTGCTGTCCCCACATGCTTCAAGAGGGCCACCATTGTTCCTGTCCCAAGAAAGCTAAGGTAACTGAGCTAAATGACTACCGCCCTGTAGCACTCACTTCCGTCATCATGAAGTGCTTTGAGAGACTAGTCAAGGACCATATCACCTCCACCCTACCTGACACCCTAGACCCACTCCAATTTGCTTACCGCCCCAATAGGTCCACAGACAACGCAATCGCCATCACACTGCCCTAACCCATCTGGACAAGAGGAATACCTATGTAAGAATGCTGTTCATCGATTACAGCTCAGCATTTAACACCATAGTACCCTCCAAACTCGTCATTAAGCTCGAGACCCTGGGTCTCGACCCCGCCCTGTGCAACTGGGTCCTGGACTTCCTGACGGGCCGCCCCCAGGTGGTGAGGGTAGGTAACATCTCCACCCCGCTGATCCTCAACACTGGGTCCCCACAAGGGTGTGTTCTCAGCCCTCTTCTGTACTCCCTGTTCATCCACGACTGCGTGGCCATGCACGCCTCCAACTCAATCATCAAGTTTGCAGACGACACTACAGTGGTAGGCTTGATTACCAACAACGACGAGACGGACTACAGGGAGGTGGTGAGGGCCCTCGGAGTGTGGTGTCATGAAAATAACCTCACACACAATGTCAACAAAACAAAGGAGATGATCGTGGACTTCAGGAAACAGCAGAGGGAGCAGCCCCCTATCTACATTGACGGGACGGTAGTGGAGAGGGTGGAGAGTTTTAAGTTCCTCAGCGTACACATCACGGACAAACTGAAATGGTCCACCCACACAGACAGCATGGTGAAGAAGGCGCAGCAGACCTCAGGAGGCTGAAGAAATTTGGCTTGTCACCAGAAACACAAACTTTTACAGATGCACAATCGAGAGCATCCTGTCGGGAGTATCACCGCCTGGTACGGCAGCTGCTCCGCCCACAACCGGAAGGCTCTCCAGAGGGTAGTGAGGTCTGCACAACGCATCACCGGGTGCAAACTACCTGCCCTCCAGGACACCTACACCACCCGATGTCACAGGAAGGCCAAAAAGATCATCAAGGACAACAACCACCCGAGCCACTGCCTGTTCACCCCGCTAACATCCAGAAGGTGAGGTCAGTACAGGTGCATCAAAGCTGGAACCGAGAGACTGAAAAACAGCTTCTATCTCAAGGCCATCAGACTGTTAAACAGCCATCACTAATATTGAGTGGCTGCTGCCAACATACTGACTCAACTCAAGCCACTTTAATAATGGGAAAATTGATGTAGTCAATTTATCACTTGCCACTTCATATTATTTATGTTAGATAATGTTTACATAACCTACATTATTCATTTCATATGTATATACTGTACGCCATACCATCTACTGCATCTTGCTGTATCACTAGCCACTTTAAACAATGCCACTTTATATAATGTTTTCATAACCTACATTACTCATCTCATATGTATATACTGTACTCTAGACCATCTACTGCATCTTGCCATCCTGATGTAATGTATCACTAGCCACCTTAAACAACGCTGCTTTATACGTTTTCATACCCTACAATACTCATCTCATATGTATATACTGTACTCAATACCATCTACTACATCTTGCCTATGACGTTCGGCCATCACCCATTTATATATTTTTATGTACATATTCGTATTAATTCCTTTACACTTGTGTGTACAAGGTAGTTGTTGTGGAATTGGTAGATTACTTGTTAGATATTACTGCATGGTCGGAACTAGAAGCACAAGCATTTCGCTACACCTGCATTAACACCTGCTAACCATGTGTATGTGACAAATAAATGTGATTTGATATGTTGCGTAACATGAACTCATGGGCTCTCATGAAGTGTTCGATTAGATTTTAGATCACATTTGCATTGATGTCAGAGTGATTAGAAGGACAATAGAGTGCTGAGTACCAGGCAGTTAGCAAGTTTGGTATACTAGTAATAACCATCAGTAGCATCAGAGCTTGGAGAAGCCTAGTTACCGTGACTAAACGGTCACATGGAATTTGACTGGCATCATGACTCGTGACCGCCAGCGTGGCAGTAATAGTCACCGTAACAGCCATAGGAGTGACCGATGGATGCGATTGACAGGGTATTGGTCTACTCACGTTACACAATCGAGGAAGCCCTCCCTGGAAGCGATGTGTAGGGGAGTGTCCCCGTGCATGTTGACAGAAGTCAGCGGGCAGCCGGCGTTCAGCACCATCTCTGCTATCGTCACACAGCCTGCGAAGGACGCCCAGTGGAGACACGCGTTCATCTCCTAATAGAGAGAGCGAGAAGATTATTTTTATCATCCCAGAGGGACTTGCATCACAATAAATTAATGGATAGAAAGAAAAGGTACAGATTGGAGTACTACAACCAAATTGACCTATACCTTCAATAAATCAAGTATCAAGAAGCAAATGCTGTTGTTTCAAGGATTTGTGACTTGCCGTGCCTATAAAGCCGCCACATCCTCCTTCAAAATCAGTTTGGCCATTATATGCCCATACGTTGTTATAACCAGGACAGAAAGACTAACCTTGTCTTTGAGGGTGACGTCAGCCCCCCTGTTAAGCAGTGCTCTGATGACCTTGATGTGCTTGTGCTCTGCAGCCCAGATGATAGGAGTCCAGCCTCCACTATCCTGAGAGGAGAATACAACACATTGACTCAGAGGGTTAAGGGACTGGACTATACAGTGGTACTCAAGCCAATACAGCCTAACACAAGTACTATGGTTCAACACAGTACATGGGACTGGAAGATAGATTAAACATGCATTGTTTATTCTGGTGGTAATAGTTAACTCCTTCTATTGACAAATAAAGAACTACAGGTAACTAGCATTGCCAAGTGACACATGATACCGTGTCTGTTATTGAGTACATTGAATGATTACTATACCTACAAAGGAGAGTGTTAGTGCTACGCAGAGTGAAGGGGTACTACACCGCAGAGACACACGTAATATTCAGAGGGATAGATTTGTAAAAAAAAAAAAGAAGGTTACAACTTAATATCAAATAAAGAGAATCATTATCTTCAACTGTGCATGCATAGTCTGAATCAAAATAAAGATGTTTAGTTAGCAGCAAAAAAAATGTCATTAAAGCAATTCTCAGAAAACAAACAAAGTGGTCATTGGACATGATGTAGTGTGAAGTATGCAGTCGACAAAGTGTCACAGACTGATAAACACACTGAATTGTTGGTTGATGCCACCCTGTCTAGAGCCCAAGAGTGTTCCTCTCTCGCTCTTTCCCACCTGTGCGTTGATGTCCACCTGTCCCGTCTCCAACAAAAGGGTGACAATGTCCAGACTGCCCAGTTTGGCCGCGTGGTGGAGACCAGTGTAGCCATCTTCTTCCTGGAGAGCAGCGGGGGAGAAGAGAGGGAGGAGAGGGAAAAGAGAGTGAAGAAAGGAAGAGAGAAAGAAAATGGAAAAAACAGAATAGTTGGGGGGGAAGCGAAGAGAGGAAAAGCCAATAGGAGAGGTGAAGAAAAAGATTATAATCTTCACATTTAATATTGTCAGAAGGTGAGAATTTGATTGCAATCAAGATTGTATTAACATGCCACCTACAGGTCCTAGCTCCAGTTACTCTATAATAGATCCTACTGTTGACTGTGGTTCTGAGGTGACTCAAGGTGATGATCAAATTCTTTCAGGTTTAAATCCTTTACGGCTCATGTTATTAGAGCCGCTACTAGTGTTAGCCAGCCAGCTTTGGTATAGGGGCTGTTTACCAGGCACTCACAGTGTGATAGACGCAGGCTCCACTCTGGACCAGGTACCTGGTCACCTCCACATGGTTGTTGACGATGGCCTCCAGGAGAGGGGTCCTCATGGATTTATCTTGGATGTCCAGTTTAGCACCTGCCTGTAAATAGACAAATGTATTTGAGCACTCTGGTGAATAATAACTCTGAGTGACACTCTGATCCATTTTGGGGGGGAATAAGAGTAAAAGGAGTCACTTCTATCATTGAACATAAAGATAAAGAGCAGGGTTGTAGTCATTTGGGCACACCGTAGCAAAACATTCGCAACAGAAATATAAACAAGCATTTCTTATTGGACAAGTTCAGGTAGTCCCTCCCCGATTCAGTCGGTTTTCTTCAGTTTGGAGCCTACTGAATATTACCCAGTTGTAATGATTGAAGTGCAAAGGTTGTTCACCTGCACCAGCATGTAGCAGACCTCCAGCAGGCCTCTCTGGGCGGCAACGTGGAGAGCACAGCGTCTGTTCTGGGAGTCAGCCTGGTAGGCTGGGTCTATGCCCTCCACTGAACCAAACAGAGAAAGTAAGTGGAGTGGAAGGGTTATCAGCAGCAGTAGGGGTCAATATCATCTCATTCCTTCACTTGCCCTTATGTGAAAGAACAGTGGACAACAAGAGTTTCCAGAGCAGATGGAGAGATGAGAGCAAGCCACTTTAGACAAAATATGCAATCAGATCAGGAATGTCTATTTAATCTCACAGTAAAATACTAACAAAGGACTCCTTATGACACTTACTGAGCATGAGCAGAACTCTCTGCACCTCGCCCTGCTTGGCAGCTGGATAGAGCTGGCGGGGGTGGAATCTCAGCTTCTTCCTCCTGACCAATCACAACCAAGAATCACCACGCGAGAACAGCTCCTATCAGAACTATGTAAAATGCATCTCTCCCACATTCCTATTCCTTGGACTAATCACTGGATCCAACATCATTAAATACATTTCCCCTACATAGCTTTCTACAATTCAGTCAGTTCAGCAAATTTAGAATTTCAACAAAAGGAGGAAAGATGGATGTATTTTCAAAGCATTCAAACTAGACCCAAGTCTAGCTGTAAACAATTCCCATCAATCATTGATTTGCAACAGATAATTCTATTCTATAAGACTTAGACTATTATTCATCTATTTTATTATTTTGTCTCACTTCTCAGTGTCCTGGGTGAGAATGGCCTTCTGCAGTGCCGCCCTACTGGGCCCAGGGGGAAGTGCACTGGGACAGACTGGCTTCCCATTGGGCAGACAGAGGGAGGGTCCCACACTGTCCACTCCCCCCTCGCCTGGGGGGGCTGCATTGACAGGCCCTGCTGCCAGAGCGGCTTGGGGGGGCCGCTGATCCTGGTCTCTCTTTACTACCCCACGCATCCTCGCACTGACAGATCAAGAAGACAAAGAGAGAGGGAGTAAAGAAAGGTTGCGATGATTAGGGTGGTGTGATTAGCTATTATTTCCATACGAATAGTTATCAAACAATAGACTCAGACACAAGCTCAAATCAATCAATTATCCACAAATACACAACAAGCAGAGCAAAATCACCCAATTATTGCACTCCAGCCTACACTTAGTCATATCACATATCTTTATCTCCCTCTTTCTCCTCACCTGATAGGACCCTCCGGCCTCTTCCCGTTCTTCAGCGGCCACGTGGAGGCCGCCAGGGAGAGGTCAGAGGGGATGGGGGGTGGGAGGGACGGTGTGGTGGTGGACGAGGCGGAGGTGGTGACCACAGTGGCCGCGGATGCTGAGGGGGGGATGGTGACCTCTTGGGCCTCCGAGGCATCCTCGCCACAGTGGGGGCAGAAGAGCATGCCTGTGCCCATGCCCCTGCCCCTTCCAGCCCCCAGCACTGTCACACAGCCCCGGTGGAAGCGGTGGGCGATGCGCTGGTCCGGACAGCACTCTAGGAAGGTGCCCTGGGAAATCAGAGAGAGGGAGGGGTGTAAGGTCACGAGTCATGAAGGCAGTCAAATTCCACATGACCGTTTAGTCACAGTAATTAGGCTTCTCCAAGCTCTAATGCTGCTGCTGGTCATTAGTAGCCTACCAAACTTGCCTACTGCCTGGTACTCCGCACTATTGTCCCTCTAATCACTCTGACATCAATGCAAATGTAATCGAAAATCTAATCATGAGCTCATGTTGCGCAACATTTCTATAGGCTATGCAATTGCAGGAGAAAACAGAGTGATGGCCTCTATTAAAAAGAGGAGTATCCCATCAGTTTTCTAAAGGCTAGGTCTACTACATTTATTTTAGCCTAGCCCAATAAGCCTAAACCTTTTAATAAGATTTGTATCACAACTAAAGTGGCCAAATAACTTCTTAATATTAAGCACATTAATCGCTTTACAAGGGTGTAGAGCCTAAATGGCATGCATAAGCAGCACGTGAGTTTCAAGTTTGGGAAGATCATTTTCACCATAAAAATGCACCCTAATAATGAAAGCATTACATGCATAATTGCATTTGCAGTCACTTTTGATTATGCCGTTTGCCGCTAATGGGACATTCTCGCTTATAGCCTACTACCATGTGCGCATCGCTGCGCTTGTAATGTGAAGAAATAGCCTAATAGTTTATCAACATTTTAAGCTAAACATTCTGATCTGTTGCATAAGCCACATTGCATAAAGGTTTTTTGATGCTAGTGGTTGTATTAATTTGGGATCTATCGCATCCCACCACTGTCCCAGACTATGTTTGGACTATTTATTTCTCGCACAGAATAGGTCGACTTTTGTACTATGGGGACAGTAGATTGACATAGGCTAGTGCTTTTGCTGTTCGTTAGGCCTACTCATCTTGTTGGCTGACGAAAAGTAAATGTGGACAGTTCTTCCAATATCTTCAATTTGCACTTTGGAATTGGATAAGGACGCACGCTGTTGCGTCCTCGATGTGTCAGTCTTTACTTGTAGCCTGTGAGAAAGACCCGATCAGTGACTGAGAGCCATGAGAGTGAGAGGCGCTTCGGATTGCACAGCACACTCAGGGAGAAGGGCACAACACAGCACAAATGGCATGGATTTTTTTTAGGGTGCATTAAGGCCTAAAAGGGGATGCCGCCGTGAAATTCGAGGCATTATCAATTGCTTGTCAAATTGTGAATGAGAGATTATTGGAGTGTGTACAGCCTGCGCAAAAAAACTAAGCAGAGCTCATGCCTTTCAAGCAACTTTTTTCAAATCATCATTAGCGTCTCATCATGCAGCCTTACAATGTATTAAAAATCAAAACATATAGCCCAACGTTTGTAGAACAACAATTTGAATAACTCTAAATTAAGCATAAAGGAGTACCTATTTCTTTGTTAGCCGCTCAACACAGAATAGCAGCATGTGCGCACTCCCTCAAATCGTTGAGAAAATATATTTTTTAAATTCAGCTTTATTCAATTGTATTCTTCATACTATAAAATAATATAATTCCAGGGAACTATAAACTAATCTTGTCTGCTTGTCTGTTGGCACAAAACCTTACTGCGATACAGAAGTATCCACATCCAGGGCAGCAGTGATGTTTGACCATATGTGACCGGTGGCTTTCGCACAGCACAATGAGGGAAACCCGACTGGACGGCCGCATGGTCTCCCCCTTCTGAATGATATTAGTACAGCCCACCAGCTGCGAAAGACAAGAAGAAAGTGAACAATTGAAAGGGGAAGTAAATAGTGAGTCATATCTTGATTCCAAATGAGATATGTGAGATGGAAAAGCTTACGGTGTTGCCCCTATATTCATTTAGCAGCGACTCTCAAAAAATGGCCGCCACACCCAAAGATATGATGCAAAAAAATTCTTAAAAATAAGTACAATAGATAATGGAGCTATATATTTTTTTTATAATATCATCTTTGAGAACTAACAATCACCAGAATAAAAACTAGACAGTCATGGAGAATCTAAAATTCCAAAAAATGTCATGACATTGATTTTGTTATAACGTTTGAGTCACTTAGATAGCATAAGAACATGGCATAAGCCATGGTAAAATGTTCAGAATTGTAGGAAATGAACTTTAAAACAGCAACATTTTGTATGTGCAGCCGGAGCCCCCCTCCACACTAACTTTGCCACCACTGCTGATAAAATTATGGAAAACTAGGGAAAACATAGCGTCACAGAGACTATACGTGCACAGCCACACACAAACCTCTCCGTTCACGCTCTCTGTGGCCATGCAGAGTCTGTTGGGCCGTCTGCTGGCGCTGTCTACGCGTGGTGCCTCCATCCTGCAGCTACACAGAGGCAGCTCCTCCAGACGCTCCGTCTCCCCAGCGTCACTGCCTTCTACACAGACACGCAGATATGACATTCCCTCATCGGTGTCATATGGTACTATTCAGTGTAGCAGATAATCAGTGCTATTCACTGAGAACCAAATTGTGGCTTTAGTTATGTACGCAAATCACGTGTTCACAAGACATTAATAGGAGATTTGCGTCAAAGTTACAGGACGCATACGTCAAGCTAGGATTTGACCCTGAGAGACCACGGATAAAGACATGCAGATTGTGTATTGTGTGTGAATACAGTCTACCCACCGTGGTGTGGTGAGAGTGTTAGGTTGTCTGTTGCCACGATGTCCAGGGAGCCCAAGGCAACCTCTGTGTACTCGCAGGACCCACCAAAAGTAGCTGCTGCTGACACTGCTGGAAGTTACAACAGACATTAATAATTTACAATCAAATAATAGCCACTGTGGTGATAGTGGCGATGATAAGACTATTTATACAAACGAATAGATCTCCCTGTCACTCACCTCTTCCTGCCTCTACTCCTTCGGCTCGCTCTCTCCCTTTGCCTCGCCCTGGGCGAGTCCATGGCGAATCACTGCTCCCTTCGTTCCTCTGGCCCTGCCTCTGTGGGTCCGACTCTGAGCTCTGAGGACAAAGAGGGTTTGGTTGACCGGCAGAGGAACAATGCTTTGACCAAATAAAAATTATGTTCCAGCAAGTGAATCTTATGAAACACATGTTGCCCCCGACGGCCTGGTAAATGATTGTAGCTTCCAACTCTGACACAGGACCAGTAAAACTACTCACATGATCTGACATGTTACCAGATGCATCTGCATCTCTTTCATGTAGCCTTTCCTCTAGTCCACCATCTTCAGACTGCAAAAGGAAAAATGGAAGGTACACATATGGAAAAAGAGCAACATACAGTTAGTTTCCTTGTCTCTATTCAAAACCGTGGCTATTCAGCATTAACCCTTTAACTGGTACACCAAGAGAAAAATATCAGATTTTTTTTTCTTCTGTATCTGTATTTAGCCTCAGTATAGACGATATATGAAAAATGTGTTTGAATGACTTAAACTTCGATAATTAACGCATCGCAAACATCTGAACCAGCCGGTTGCCCAATACTAATTTTGTATTGGAATTTGCAGAGAATTTTAAATAATCTGCTTCATTTACTTATAAATGGAAGATTGGCCTAGTTAAATGAGGACTTGATATCAAATATTAAAATAATACATTTGTGTGTCAAAATATGAATATTAGAATGCATGTAAATGTATGTATTTACAGTTTATATGCTTAGAATACCATTAAAATTACATGTACTGAATGATATTCTGAAAGATATTGAAGATAACAGGCAGACAGTGAATACTGATATGGATTTGAAATGGTTTTTGTATTTGCACAGCCTAAAAATCCCATAACAATATTTCTCCACTTTCCATTGTCACAAGCTTTGACATAATATCATTCCTTTAAAATAGACAACTCAACTGCCTAATAGAGCATATTTTTCAAGAGTTCCTAAAATTGTAAAAAAATACATAGTAATTTAATCATCCTTAACTTATGTTTTAGAGGTCAATAACATTTTATGTTGTAATTTCCCATTTTATACACAATTAGTACAACAACAAAGAAGTATGGTATGAGGTTCAGTTTTGCTCACGTTCACATCCTGGTTTTCAACCATCTTTGAATGCAGGTTTCAAAAAACATGGCAGTCCGATAATGAAAACCACACGATTTTACTAAATGGCATTGGTTGAGATGATAAAATATGCCTAACAAAATAAATATGTTTCACTTAGTTTAAAATTGGTTGTCAAAAAGACCTCGCCTGGTTGAGCTGCCTGTTAAAGGGTTAATTAGCCTCTGACCTTGCAGTCGGAGTAGGCTGGGTCCGTGTCATCTCTTGCATAGGGGTTATAGAGAAGAAACTCGTTCTCATCTGCATCCTCCAGCCAACTGTCACGGCGTCTCGCCGCCTCTCGGAGTTCATGATCTGCCTGAAATTCAAGTAACAAAAACAAAACGTTAGGTCAGGATCACTACTTAATATCTCAGCATGAGACCTATTATAAGCAACTATTCTCTTCATTCTCTAATAAAGCTCTGACACACCCCTGCCCTGTCTTTACCTTCTGCTCTGTGCCTATTGCGCTCTCTGCCTGGACCAACCTTCTCCTTTTTGCTGCTGCCGAGTAAGAGACAAAAATAACGGGACAGGATTCAAACTCAACAGTAAGTAATCTTACATACAAACGCAAAAAAAAAAGATTCACCCATTTTAAAATGTAATATTATATTTGTGCATCTCTGATTCTCGGGGAAAAACACATCGTACCGGCTATATTTCTGCCTGCTTAAACGGTGAATAGCTCAGATACATATGAAATGACCCCGGGAATCAATAGAACATCGCTCAAATCCGATGTAACATTCAAAATGGGTAAATCTTTCATTCAAATCAATCTAAATGCATGCAATATTTCAACATTGACCAGTATCACTGTCTGTCACGAAGCTGGTCGTGGGGTCTGTGGGGTTGACTGGCACGATTGGTGACTCGATGCACCTCATCTGAAAGGCAAAGAATCAACGGATCAGATGGTCATGAAGGGGATAATGTGACAGGAATAAAATTACTTCCGAATGGTAAAATACTCAGATTTTCAACAAACTAACTCAAACATAAGATATACAGTGATATCAATCAAAAACGGGCATAAGTGGCTATTCTAAAAAATATAGCGCTACTACCAGCCATCGTCTTAGAAGACTCACCTGTGTTGGGGGAGGTCTGTTCATAGTCTTGCGAGCACGGTGTATCTTTACTGTCTGGCCGGGGACAGGAGGCGGAGAGGACGATGAGGGAGGTGGCAGGAGAACTTTACTTCCAGGACCAAAAACACTCATCTTTGCTCTGCCAGAAGGAGAGGAAGTGGAGGAGGAGATTGAAGAGGAAGATGTGGATGGAAGGCTCTTCGCCGCATGTCCTGTGGGGGTGGATAAACAAAGGAATCATAGATTAAACCAATTGATGAAAACTAAGGAAGAGAGAAAAATAGAGAACTGACAAAGAGAAACATGAAATCAATGTCTTTGTAACCACGGATAATAGACAGATCAATCTTTACCTGCGAGGGTTCTGACTGACACAGAAGAGGATGTTGTTGATAGTTGTTCGCTCTCCTCCCCGTTTTTCAAACCATTTCCCTGAATCTCCTGAAATAGCAACTGTGACAGCCTCCCACCCATGGGCTCAGTCTCCTTGGTAACCACTGCTGTGTTGGTACTTGCATCACCTAGGAAACATTCAAAGCCTCTGCATCAATATGCACAGCATATACACAGCTTTTATGGAAACCCTGTTTGTCTGTATGTATGAATATAGACAGATATGTCTAAATCTATACATTCTCAATGTACATCCATACCTTCATCCAACTGGCTTGAGAGTCTCACTTCAGGATCAGTTTCCAATGCATCACTTTCAGACAACTCCTAACATTTGGAAAACCAAATACCAGAGCAGAGCCACATATATCAAGCAGATGAAGGAGCATTTTGAATTTATTTGATGTGCAAAAGTTGCAGATCACATTCCAAATCATATACTGAATGAATGAATAAATGCAACCGTAACAATAATAGTTAGAAGTGTTGTCCATATCCTCCAGAGGTTGTGTTGACATTGTAGTGAGTGACACTGGAAAATGCAGGCACGCGTAGAATTTAAATTATTCCTATTGTATGTACGAGCCTAATAGCTGGCTACTGAAGTTGAATGTGAAACATTTTAGGACCACTGAAAACGTTGGACACTCAATCTCCACAAAATGCATTGCGAAATGTAGGAATATTTGCTATGAGTGTTTTATTGTAACCCTTTACCTAATCTTTCAGAGCCCTTTTCTAGCTATGTGGCTAGCTAGCTAATTGTTCAAGGAGGGCTGCCTTTATGCTAGCAGAATGCAAGAAACAAGACTTTGCAAGCAAAACAACAAACAAATTGCTTGTAAAGATTGCATTTCAGGTATGCATCTTCAAGGTATTGAATAACTGGCAAATATGCAATGTCCATAGCCATTGTAAACTAGCTAGTTAGCTAAATAAAGCTAATATTTCTTTACCTTGGACGTTTTCTCAGATGCCGACATGTTTCCAATAAAATTTGACGTATTTTACGTGGTGTGCGTAAACGTCCATTCTCCGCCCCTTTGTTCATTGATTGGCAGAGCTGACTGAACTAGTTCCAAGTCAGTTTGCCAAACTAGTAAAAGGGATGCGTACTGGAAAAGTATGGAGCCAGATACCTGCCAAAAGGTTGAACGTATGTGTTATGGGTGTAAGATGGCATCACTGTGCCATCTACATGCGAGCGCCTTGGGTTTATTAACTTCACCATCCCAGCTGACCTTAACATTATAGACAAAGTCCAGGCTGGGCCCCTGAGCAAGGAGACACTCCTAAGCAAGTACCATGATGTCTTCAACGCACCAGTCGAGTCAGTTCCCGGCGAAGTCCACTTTGAGTTGGACGCAGCAATCCAGCCTGTCCAGTGTGCACCCCGCAATGCACCAGTGGCCATGAAAGCAGCTACAAAGGCTCAGCTTGACAAATACGAAGCAGATGGCCACATCATATCCGTCACCGAGCCTACAGACTGGATAAGTAATATGGTCATCATCAAGAAACCAGACAAGCTACGGATATGCATTGATCCTAAACACCTCAACCGGGCTCTGAGACGTTCACATTACATTATGCTCACGTTGGAGGATGTTCTTTACAAGCTCCCAAAGGCCAGAGTCTTCACGCTCGTGGACGCCAGAGATGCCTTCCTGCAGTGCAAGCTCGACGAGCCCAGCAGCTACATGACCACCCTTTGGACACCCTGGGGCAGGAAGAGGTGGTTGAAGCTCCCGTTTGGTGTCTCCGTGGCTCCAGAGGTGTATCAGCGGAAACAGCACGAGCTGTTGATGGGACTCAGTGGCGTGGAACCCATAGCAGATGACATCCTCGTAGTCGGCTGTGGGGACAGTGATGAGGAGGCAGAATGTGACCATGACGCCAAGCTGCTGGCCCTGATGGTCAGATGTAGACAGGTCAAGTTAAGGCTAAGCATAAAAAAGCTTCAGTTTAAAGTGCCAGAGGTCCGCTTTCATGAGCACATCTTGTCCTCCACCGGATTGAAGGCGGATCCTGAAAAAGTGAAGGCTGTCTTGGAAATGCCCCACCCATCTGACGTGAAGGGAGTGCAGCGCTTCATCGGATTCGTCACCTACCTGGCCAAGTTCCTACCGCGGCTTTCTGAAGTGTGTGAGCCACTAAGGAGGCTCATGGACAAGGACACCATCTGGCATTGGCTCCCAAAACATGACACAGCGGTGAGGGAAATAAAACAACTGGTCACCCAGACACCTGTACTGCGATACTACGATGTGTCAAAATCTGTCACGATTCAGAGTGACTCAAGCCAGTATGGACTTGGCTGTTGCCTCATGCAGGAGGACCAGCCTGTGGCATTCGCCTCTAGGGCACTCACCCCAACAGAGCAGAACTATGCCCAGATAGAGAGGGAGTGCCTCAGCATTGTGTTTGCATGCCAACGCTTCCACCACTACCTGTACGGGCGCAACAATATTACCGCAGAGACAGATCACAAGCCCCTTATTGCTATATTCAGCAAGCCTCTCCTGAATGCCCCGAAACGACTGCAGAGCATGCTACTGACCCTACAAAACTACAACCTCAAGGTGGTGTATAAGCCAGGGCCAGAGATGTATGTGAGTGACACGCTCAGCAGGGCTACTGCATCAGACACTCACACACGCTCCATGCATGAACGACACGCAGTGTGCAGCTTACAAACAGAGCAAGTGGATGTTGAACACATCAACCAGGCTGACTACCTCAATGTCACGGACCAGCGCCTTATACAAATCAGACAGCACACAGACAGGGACAAGCAACTCCAGGCATTGAGGTCTATGATTCTGATGGGCTGGCCCGACTGCAAGGAAGAAACTGCTTTAGCCGTCAGAGATTATTGGCCAGTCAAAGAGGAGCTCAGTGTTCAAAATGGAGTAATATTCAAGGGTCAGAGAGTCGTTATTCCCCGGTCTCTGCGCCTTGAGTTGTTGGCGCGCGTGCACTCAAGTCACATAGGAGGTGAGGCCTGTTACAGACAAGCACGTGACACACTGTATTGGCCAGGAATGCAGAGTGAAATCAAAGACTATGTCAGTAAATGCACAATCTGCAATATGCCATTGAGCAACAGAGAGAGACGATGATGTCCCACGAGCTACCGATGTGCCCATGGCAGATAGTAAGTCTAGATCTCTTCCAGCACAGTGGCAAAGACTTTCTGCTGGTAGTCGATCATTACTCAGACTTCTGGGAGATTGACCTCCTCCCCGACCTCTCAGCAGAGACAACGATCAAACGCTGCAAGGCTCAGTTTGCCCGCTATGGCCAGCCAGATAGGGTAATTTCAGACAATGGACCCCAATTCTCCGGAGTTGAGTTCCGAAAATTTGCTGCAGAATGGGAATTCGAGCACGTCACTTCATCACCACGACACCCAAAAGCTAATGGGAAGGCGGAGTCCGCAGTCAAAATCGCAAAGAACCTCTGCAAAAAAGCTCGGCGAGAGGGAAAAGATGCCTGGAAAGCAATCGTGCAGTGGCGCAATACCCTGACAGAAGGCATGGATAGCAGCTCGGCCCAGCGCCTCATGGCACGGCGCTAAAAAGCAGCTCTGCCAGTAGCCAGCACTCTCCTGGAGCCATGTGTGGTGACAGACGTGCTGGTGAAGCTACGTCACAGAAGACAGGTCTCCAAGTTCATCTATGACAAATCAGAAAAAGACTTACCTGAGCTCAGGGTGGGTGAAACGGTGCGGATGAAGCCACTACCAGGGGACCGGACGGGCCTCTGGAGACTCGGATCCTGTGTACAGAAAGTGGCACCATGCTCCTACTTGGTCGAAGTGAATGGATCGCTGTACCGTCGTAACAGGGTTGACCTTCAGATTGCTGAGCCAGCACCTACTCAGAACCCTGATGGTCAAAGGGGTCGCATGACAAAAGACAGAACCCCAGAAAGTCACATGGGGCCTGAGGCACTGGGCGAAGTGCCAGGGGATCACAGGTCGGCCGCTCCCTCGCCCATCAATACTCCCCTTAGACAGTCAGGTGACACGCCTGTGCGGGAACCCGCAGACCTCGCAGACAAGCCCCCTGTCTTTTCACGCTGTGGGCGTCTGTCCCAGCCACCAAAAAGACTTAATCTGTAGGTTTCCCATTAGGGACTGTTGACAGACAGAGATAAAAGTGAAGAGAGTATCAAAATGTGTTAAGTTGTTACCTGAAAAAAAAAAAAACTGTTCATGTTGGAAATTATTACTAGGTTTGTTTTGTAAGTGAATTGACAGATCCTGTCCTATTTTATAAAAGGGAAGATGTTATGGGTGTAAAATGGTACAGCGATGCCATCTGTTGGAAAATGTTAATTACTGCAACTCCAGTGTTTTTACCGGTGTGCTTGAAATACCCGGATGTATTGCAATATACTGAACAAGACTGGTTACTCGCATCAATGCCTCTGTCTCGTCATTTAACATACAAACAGTACGGATCATAAGAACATCCATACCTAAATTGTTAGGATTGTAAGAAAAGCCATTCGTGAAACATGAATGTAAACGTTAAATTTCATCTGTGAACATACAAACACCATGTTACGATTACAGACAACATTTTAGACTTGAGCAAATCTTGTGTTGCAATTCTGATACACAATAATACCTTTCAGAGTTTTGGCAGTTTCATCTCACCAACAAAAAAAACATGTACCAAACGGTTTGTGAGGAGTGCTACTTCACATTTTCAAGTTAAAAGTTTCCATTCTCTATTACTCCTGTTGAGTTTACCTCACATTTAGGTAGCTAATATAATGGATTTGTTTGCCAGCGCAAGTCTAGATAGCACTAGCTGTATTATGCCTACAACAGTGAAATTTCAGTCCGCTAGGTGTATCTCTACAGCATGGACATATCTCTGGGTGACGTGGATATCCCCATGCATGCACGACTAATTCAATATTGCACCATCCCATTCTCTGGGCTCTGTCTGCAATCATAACCAGTATTATATACCAGGAATAATGAAACATAGAATAATAGATGTTTGGTGAATCTATGAATGATGTTTGCCACTCAAAATATTTTGATATTTCTTTCATCACTCTTGCCAAATCATATTCTGTAGGAGGGGTTAATATGAATTTCAAATAATTTGACATGATTTATATGAATCGGGTCATGAACATTTGGACTTTGAAATGAACATGGGAGAGGTTAAACACAAGCTAAGTCTGGCATGAGCTTATTCCCACACTTTACAGTAATTCTGTTGCAGTGGTCTTAGGTAGTCTCTTTATAGGCAATTCCCTCCATCGCGACACTGCTGCCCAGTTGAAGAGTTTGTGACCTCCATGCAGCACCACAGCACCATGCGCCTTCGGAAAAGCACCCCTTCTGGAGGCATGCAGTCATAGAGTCATTATACCATAATATAGGCCTATTTGCCTACTAGCCAAATAAAGTGCAGAGCATGCATGATGCGTGCAACTCGTCATTCCAACATAATAGAACATTTAATTCATCCTTCATTCAGTTCAGTCAGTGGTAATAGGAACTAAATCAATGAGAATAGAACAGTCTTATCCATTTGTTGATTGAAATTCATGTGTATTCAAAATGATCTAAATTCCCCAAAGTTCTTTAGCTTATCACTTTAATAATTCAATGTTAAATTTAGGCCTATCCAAATAAAAAAAATAGGCCTTCAACTTGTAGGCATTGCAATTTAGGTTATAATTTTGGGTACTGGTGTCTTGCAGAATCATTTTAGAATTCTATTTGTGTTTTATAACTGTTTTTATTATAGGGCTCCCCTTAAACAGAGACTCTATCTCACAAGCCTCTAAACATAGCCTCTAAATAAGTGTTCAACAAAATAGTTGAAGAAGCATGTGCATATGGGACTCTATTTCGCTCAGGACAGGTTATAGCCAAGACTTAATAAAAAAAAATATTGTCTCATTTATTGAAATGGATATAGCCTCTGCCGATAACGTTGTGCAACGCAAATGGCTATAACAAGCCTACATACAGAGTGGAATTCACTAATACAATTCACTAGTCAAAATGCCTAATACAAGGTCTACAGTCCATGCTCCCAAATACTGGAAAAAGTGTGATTCATTCGGTTACATGATCACCACAATAGCCCACGCAGATATAAAAATTAATTATGAAATTATATGACCATTAAATAACACACAACAGCATTGCATAGGCTTAGCATAAACAGGTGTAGACTTTTCCGTGAAAGAGTTAAAATATTTACTAAATAAACTAAAGTAAAAATAAACTAAAAAATATAAAATAATATAACAATAACGAGGCTATATACAGGGGGTACCGGTACCGAGTCAATGTGCGGGGGTACAGGTCAGTCAAGGTAATTTATACATGTAGGTAGGGGTAAAGTGCCTATGCATAGATAATAAACAGTGAGTGGCAGCAATGGCAGCAAAAGGGGGGGGGGTCAATGTAAATAGTCTGGGTGACCATTTGATTAATTGTTTAGCAGTCTTATGGCTTGGGGGTAGAAGCTGTTAAGGAGCCTTTTGGACCTAGACTTGGCGCTCCGGTACCGCTTGCCGTGCGGTAGCAGAGAGAACAGTCTATGACTTGGGTGGCTGGAGTCTTTGACAATTTTTTGTGTCTTCCTCTGACATCACTTAGTATATAGGTCCTGGATGGCAGGAAGCTTGGCCCCAGTGATGTACTAGGCCGTAAGCACTACCCTCACCAGGCAGTGATTCAACCGGTCAGGATGCCCTCGATGGTGCGGCTATAGAACTTAAGGATCTGGGGACCCATGACAAATCTTTTCAGTCTCCTGAGGGGGAAAGGTGTTGTCGTGCCCTCTTCACGACTGTCTTGGTGTGTTTGGACCATGATCATTTGTTGATGATGTGGACACCATAGAACTTAAAACTCTTGACAGCTCAGGCGATTATTCTAGACAAGGCTTTTCTGTGTCTTTTTCATTCTCACACAAGTAATTTGCTGAAGGCTGAAGGCTGTACTACATCATCTACTGGTATAACGTCGTTATTGAATGCAGTTCTAAAACAAGCTCTAGACTTTCATTTTGGAAAGGAAACCAGAAGCTGTATACTCTAACTGTCACGGTTGTCGTCGGGAATGGAGGACCAAAACGCAGCAGGAATGTGGATGCTCATCTTGTATTTATTTTAACTTAAAGTGAACACCAAAATAACAAAAGAAGAACGAACGATCAACAAAACAGTCTTGTCATGCTCACACATGCAAAACAAGAAACAATCTCCCACAAACACTAAACCAAACACATACCCATATATAGGACTCTCAATCAGAGGCAACGAGAAAGCACCTGCCTCCAATTGAGAGTCCAACCCCCCATTAACCTAAACATAGAAATACAACTAACTAGACTAAACATAGAAATACATTAACAAGGAACAGTGCCCAAAAACCCCGGAATACCTAAATCAAATACCCTTCTACAAAAAACACCACCCCGAACAACATAAAACAAATACCCTCTGCCACATCCTGACCAAACTACAATAACAAATAACTCTTATACTGGTCAGGACGTGACACTAACGTCTGGGCTAGTGTTGCTTAATTGACTAGCTAACTTCAACTAGCTATGCTTGGTTCATGTCCTTTTCAGATGCCACATTACTGACAAATGTTTGTACGCATAAAAAAGATCTGTTACCGAGTAAAGGGTGATGTAAAGTAAGAATTGAACATGTAAATGTTCATTCATAGTCATAACATCTATTCTAACGTTTACATTTCATGTTTCACGCATGGCTTTTCTTACGATCCTAACAATTTACGTATGGATTTTCTTTCGATCCTAATGATACGTACGTTCAACTTTTTGGCAAGTATTTGGCTCTATAGAAAAAACCCTGTGCCCAAGAAACATGAGTGGACAACAGAAGTCCAGAAGGATGAGTGGACAACAGAAGTCCAGAAAGATGAATGGACAACAGTGAAGTCCAACAATGGAACAAAAAGGGCTAAAATTGTTGTGGAAAAGGAGTCTGATGAATCGTTGCTTGTTGGAGTATGTTTTTTGGATAAAGATGTTTATTTGGGAAACCCTTCTGAAGTCACGAGGATGGTGAAGAAGGCATTAGGAAAAGTGGATACAGTCAAAGTAACAAAGGAGTGGTATGGTGTTGACATCGTGTGTATCTAAAGAGCAAAAGGAGCATGCATTGTGGCTCACGAAATGATTGACGCATGAAGTAAACAGCTTTGATTTTTGGAGCAGGGCACTGGTAAAATGTATTATCTCTGGTGTCCCACTGGACATTGATAGTCAATATCTTAGGCAAAAAATTACAGGAGTAGTTCATGCACGTCACTTGACCCGTATGGAGAATGGGAAAAGGAGCAAAGTGTATCTGTATTATTGATGTTTGACGAGTATTTACCACCCTATGGAAAGTTGGGATATACAAGATACGCCGGAAGAGCGTTCGTGCAAAACCTGATGCAATGTAAGAAGTGTAAAAAGTTTGATGAAAGAGGTTGAGGTGTCAAGAATCAGGGCTGTACAGCAAATCTCCTACAATATGTGGAGGCGGTGAAGAGCGTTGAAGGGGGAAGAGGCCACAATTCTGAAGAAGATATGGGGGTGGATGCACCACAACCAGTTGCAAATGTTATACGTTAATCAAGTGACTTGGATACACTTCTTGTGAAAAACGTGGATTTTGTGCATGTATATGTTACCAATATGAAATGGCTAGCTAGTTAGCGGTGTGCGCGCTAATAGCGTTTCAATTGGTGACGTCACTCTGAGACCTTGAAGTAGTTGTTCCCCTTGCTCTGCAAGGGCCACGGCTTTTGTGGAGCGATGGGTAACGATGCCTAGAGGGTGGCTGTTGTCAATGTGTGCAGAATGTCCCTGGTTCGAGCCCAGGTAGGGGCGAGGAGAGGGACGGAAGCAAAACTGTTAGTTGGCTGTTTTGGCTTCCAGCGCAAATTCGCTCTGTAAACAGAACATGTAAGGTCCTTGGAATAAGGAGTAACATTAGGCACCTTTGGTCCAATATTGGGCTTGGGTCAAGGGTGATTAGGAGCCTTAGGCCAATACAGAGATTTGAGTTTGTGCTTCAGTAAGGTTGGCTTCTTAGCGTTCAATGCCACGGTCATCAACTGTACCTCAGAAATGGATCGTAAATCACAGAAAACAGATGTTGTGGTGACACCTGCCGAGATGTACTTGGGTGTATGAGGTTTTATTGCAGAAGAGTTTCAAGGTGTGTTTGTTGAACGAAATAGTCCCGTCCTCCAAGGCCGTCAGGCTGGTGTAGGATCAGTTAGGGTCAAAGTAGAGGAAAGGGGTGGTGTTTTTTATTTTTATGAAATTGTGGTATATTGGTGTAGGGTCAGTTGGTGGTGCCATTTTTTTTCCTGAATAAGAGGCAATCTGTAATTTCGATTAAGACATTAATAAGCAAGCTAGGACAGACAAAGTCAATATAACTATTTCTTCAGCACTTTTGAAATGTACAGCGACAGAATTCAGAACATGGGCCATTCTTACAGTATTCTCCCTGTACACCAAGTCAGAACCGTAGGATAAATAAAGGGGGCATACAAGCAGAAAATGAAAGCTCTTATAATATTCAGTGATTACATTTCTCTAAAACAGGCTTTAGGCTACATGGGATACTTACAGCTTGCTACACAACATACACTTAATATTACTTTCTTAGCTACATTATACATACCTCCCTGACATACTACATCATTTATGCAGCAGCATATAATATATTTTTGGACTCACGTTGATGTGCTGTGCTCACTTGAACAGGAAGGTGGGGCAGCGGGCCTTGTGGGCAAAGTTTGTCATCAAAGTCTGGCATTCTCTGGATTAATGGTGCTTTCAAGACCACTAGGAACTGAAAAAAAACAAGGTTGAATCATGACGTCAGTGATCTTCAGGTCGGCAATCTAGAAAGAGGTCAAAGTTCCCAACTTGGAATTCCGAGTTGGATAACTGTTCAAAACGTATTTTCCCAGTCGGAGCCTGTTTTAGTCAGAGTTCCCAATTGTCTTGAACTCACTGAAGTCTGAGGTTTCCCAGTTACGAGTTTCCAGTTGTTTTGAACTCGGCAGAAGTCATGCTGGATTGACAGCGTGGCCAATGTATTCAACCTTCTCTGGCTCATGGCATGTGAATGTTTATCCGTTTAAACTTGAAAAAGAGATCCTTAAACCCAGACTTGGACCACACCCTCACTTCACTGAATAGCAGCCTAGTGATTTATTTGAAATCCTTGCAGTTAGCCATTGATTCCTTCCAAACCAGTCATTGTTGAATTTACGATTTACAACTTGTTGTGTAATGTTTATGTCCAATGGCAGATGAGCATCGATACGTTTTATCTATAATTGCTCTTCATATGTCAAGGATGGAAAAGGATTTTCCAGTAGATTGTCGACGTGATTCATGATGATGACTGCTTGTCTAGCTTGCTAGCTAAGATTTTGAAAGTATGACGTTGACATGATCAGTTCAGTCAAAGCTACGGTAGATTTAACATGATTTGATGTCCTTTCATCTGTGGCCAATGACCTTGAGGCTTCTTGGATGGACACTTCTAATGTAACTTTATGGCAGCACCCAAGGGGCTTGAATTTTTTGTGCTGTCCTTGTCGATTTTGCGGTAATGTAGTGTCCCCATGAGTGACAGAACACTGAGCCAATCACGGTGCAACTAGAGAACATTACCAACCTCTACGCTCCGTATTTTCCGCTGGCTGCCCCACCACAACAGAAAGCACTGAGCAAGGCTGAAACACTGCCTTACTCAAGAAAGACAAAAGAGACCATGTTTGTATGTGGCTTTATTAACTCAATAACATTTTTTTTTGATTGTTTGCAAACCAATATGTGACACGTATTAATGCCAAAATAACATGCAAAACATAATAAAAAAATGTATGTATTATTTGTATTATTTTTAGCTAAACATGTGGGGCTCAAATGACGGGTTGCCACTGAATGTAGCAAAAATAACCTAAGTTAGAACAAAAACACACAAGAAATAAAAATAAGAAATAACAAGAATATAAGAGAAAGTAAGAAGCAATTTACAGGGTCAGTGTGAAAAGATGGCGGAAGCAGAAGCTGATGTGGAGTGTGAATAAAATGGCAGGGGAATCAAGAAGAATTTGAAATATTGTTCAAAAGAATAGAAAATGGAGCAAAGTAGCATACAGTAATGAGAATGTCCCTTCTTATCTTGTAGGAGTACATTTTCTTAATGAGGAGCAGCTGATTGAATTACCAATTTTGAAAAATGAATTTGATATATTCAAACTTGGTGGAGAGAGTGCTGGGTGAAGTGAAGGCAGTGAGGATTTTTTTGATCTTCTGAGGATCAGAAGGAGCGTGTGTTGCGTCTCACGCAATTTGAGAAGTTTGATGTGTCCTGCGTGTCTCTTCGGAACAGGGCACCCCTCAAGGGGATAATATCTGGCGGTTCGTGGCCAGTTGATGTTGCAGAGATTTAAAATATTCCTGGAGTGATTGATGCTCGTTGGATGAATTGTGTTGTCAAGGAAGAAAAAGTGTTTTTTATGCTCTGTTCTTTATCTCTCCCTACTCAAGTGCAGTTGGGATCTATAAACTACAGAGTCCGAGCATTTGTTCCAAGAACAATGCAGTGTGTTCATTGTAAAGCTTTTGAACATGTTTCAAGTGTTTGCATAAGGGAGAAGCCGAGATGTTCAATTTGTGGAAAAGATCATATGTGTTTTAAACGTGATGAAAATGTGACGTCGCAACTGTGGTGGGAACCATGAAGCCATTTCTTCAGAATGTGGTCAGTCAGGGCTGTCCAGAGCATTTCATATGCAGCAGCTGTTAAAAGGGTTCAGGGTTCAAATGGTGCGCCTGAAGAGTCCATGGTGGTGGATAGGCCTTCACTGAAGGCTGCAGGGGTTGCCGTTCAACAGCAGGACCCAGATATGTTAAAGGTTAACTTCCCTGGGCTAGGTGGGACGCTTGCATCCCACCCTAGTCACCAGCCAGTGGAATCGCATGGCGTGAAATACAAATACCTAAAAAATGCTATAACTTCAATTTCTCAAACATATGACTATTTTACACCATTTTAAAGACAAGACTCTCGTTAATCTAACCACATTGTCCGATTTCAAAAAGGCTTTACAGCGAAAGCAAAACATTATATTATGTCAGGAGAGTACCCTGCCAAAAATAATCACACAGCCATTTTCAAAGCAAGCATATATGTCACAAAAACCAAAACCACAGCTAAATGCAGCACTAACCTTTGATGATCTTCATCAGATGACACTCCTAGGACATTATGTTATACAATACATGCATGTTTTGTTCAATCAAGTTCATATTTATATCAAAAAACAGCTTTTTACATTAGCATGTGATGTTCAGAACTAGCATACCCACCGAAAACTTCCGGTGAATTTACTAAATTACTCATGATAAACGTTCACAAAAAACATAACAATTAGTTTAAGAATTATAGATACAGAACTCCTTTATGCAATCGCGGTGTCAGATTTTAAAATAGCTTTTCGGCGAAAGCACATTTTGCAATATTCTGACTACATAGCTCGGCCATCACGGCTAGCTATTTTGACACCCACCAAGTTTGGGACTCACTAAACTCAGAATTACTATTAGAAAAATTGGATTACCTTTGCTGTTCTTCATCAGAATGCACTCCCAGGACGTTTTGGTTCCAAATAATCCATAGTTATATTCAAATAGCTCCGTTTTGTTCGTGCGTTCAGGTCACTATCCAAAAGGGTGACGTACGAGTGCATTTCGTGACAAAAAAATTCAAAATATTCCATTACCATACTTAGAAGCATGTCAAACACTGTTTAAAATAAATTTTTATGCTATTTTTCTCGTAAAATAGCGATAATATTCCAACCGGGCAACGTTGTATTCATTCAAACGCTGAAAGAAAAAAAACTGGAATTCTCGTGAACGCGCATCTCCAGTGTCACTGTCCCCAGGCTGACCACTCACAAACTCTCCTGCTGTTCTTCGCCCAGAGACAGCAGACACCCCATTCCACTTTCTGGCGGCTTTAGAGAGCCAATGGGAGCCTTAGAAAGTGTCACGTTACAGCACAGATGCTGTATTTTCGATAGAGATGCAACAGAAGGACAACAAATTGTCAGACAGGGCACTTCCTGTATGGAATCTTCTCAGGTTTTGGCCTGCCATATGAGTTCTGTTATACTCACAGACACCATTCAAAAAGTTTTAGAAACTTTAGAGTGTTTTCTATCCAAATCTACTAATTCTATGCATATTCTCGTTTCTGGGCAAGAGTAGTAACCAGTTTAAATCGGGTACATTTTTTATCCGGCCGTGCAAATACTGCCCCCTAGCCCCAACAGGTTGTTAAGAAGGTGGACTTTGTGGCCTTTATAGCTATGGTGATTAATGGCCCTGCCAAGGTGGAGAGGAAGTCCAGGAAAATAGATATCATTGTGGATGCGGCAAAACGGTTCCTGGGACTGAAAGACTTCACGGAGGAGTTGCATGGAGTATTGTCACAAGTCATACCACCCTCTCAGGTCATAGAGCCTGAGAAGGGAGATATGGAGATTTGAAGGAAGGAAGAAGTGGGAGTTTTTGGTTTTGTCAATGTGTTTTATTTTTTTAAAGTTTTTTTTGGGGGGGGGGGGGGGCTGGATTAAGTTAGTTTTTACCTATCAGGTATGTGTTTTTAAAATTTTTACCTTGTTTTTTTCAACTGAGTCCAGTTGGTGGCGGTAATACACCTTTTGGGGTTGTAGTCTGCCATAAAACCCACAGAGGAAGAAGAACCATATTTACAATGTGCAGGGGTATTTTTTATTTAACCTTTATTTAACTAAGCAAGTCGGTTAAGAACAAATTCTTGTTTACAATGAGACGGCCTACACCGGCCAAACCTGGACGACGCTAGGCCAATTGTGCGCCGCCCTATGGGACCCTCAATCACGGCCGGTTGTGATACGGCCTGGATTCGAACCAGGTACTGGAATAAGAGGCAGATACTGTATGTGTAGGGTGCAATCACCATGCTACTGAAGAACAAACTTGTAGATTTGTTGTCAGTAAAAACCCCATTGTAAAAAGGTCATGCTATCTTGGATCTCCCCTATATTATCCATACATGTTTTATTTAAACCTCAATAGAGTAGGGATGTCGCAAGATACCGCACAGCACGGATCAATGTAAAAACTAATCCAAAGCAGTTGCCGTGTTCGAGAGGATAAAAAATTAAAAACCGTAATGTATAATGGGTACATTGTAACTGACTGACTACAAATAATACTGACTACAAATAATAATGAGTGGTTATTTATAGATCAGTCAATCGGCAGTTGCCTGCACCGTCGGCTGCAATGTCGAACAAGCCCAGTATTACCAGAGGAAAAGGCAAAGGGATTACTGGGCCCAAAATCTGTTTTCTTCAGCAGGGGGTATTTTTTCGCTCACCAAGCAGTTTTTTTTTATGGATGTCAATGAGAGAGTGTAGACTTTGGTTAACAGCAAATGTAATTTGCTACGTGTGGTTTATTTGATCGACTAGATGTTTCGTAATGCTTAGGTGTAGCGATATAAGTAGGACACGTCCCAGCAACTTTTGAGAAAGACACTTTATATCGGTTGTTCACACGAGTATCTGCCATCATTGGCAAGAATGGTCCCACCTGATCTGGTCCCACCTTCTTTTTAAACGAGTGGGGACAAGATATGTGAATTGTTTTGCTTTCAAGAAAAGGGCGCCATTGAAAGGAGTGATTACCGGGGTAGCCGTAAATGTGAAAGTTGACCAACTGAAGGGGAAGATTCAAAGTGTTTGTTGATGCTCGTCGTTTGGTGTGACGCAGACCGGGTGGCGTGAGTGGTAAAACAGAAGAGTCGTTGTCTGTTCTTTTGAGTTTTGATGTTGAGTCTTTACCGAACAAGGTGATTGTAGGATATACGTTATCCCGTACAAACTTATGTGCTGAATGCATTACATTGATACAGGTGTCAAGTTTATGGGCATGTGACATCAGTGTGTAGGAGGGAGGGTCCTACGTGTGAGAAGTGTGCAAAAGGGCATGAGACAAAGGAATGTGTAGCATTGGGGAAAGTAGTGGTATGTGTTCATTGTAGGGGTGTCCATGTGGCTGGAGATCAGAAATGTCATGTCAGATGTGAGAGAGGCAGGTTGTTTCCAGAGTTAGAGTAGTGCAGAAGTTGTTGTATGCTGAGGCAGTGATGAAAGTAGAGGAAGATGGGTCAAGGGCGAGGGATCCTGAGAGCAGTGGTGTGAGTAGTAGATCTGTACCAGTTGTGAGGGCATTTTCTGTTAAACCTTACTAATGCTTGTGTACTAAAATATCCTTCTTTAAGCCTAGGCATTGAGATTGATAAAGAAATGAACTCGTATAAGATAGAAAAGTGTGCGTGCATTAATCAGAGGCCTTTTCGAACTGTTCTGTGTGTAGCATGACCCCGTGATGTCTGGCCACTCAGCCAAGAGCTGACAGAAACTAACTGGTTCCTCTTAGCTTAACTGGAGACAGGGCAAGGTGTTATATTCTGCACACCAGTGATACAACTATTGTTCTGTTTGGAGCCTATTTCTGGGCGAAAGTTTCATGTTTTGTGTGTTTGTGTGTGTGACCAGTACGACCATACATCATCTGGGCTGACAATCAAAGGCGCTTGCTTGTCCAATTTGGGGGAATTGTTGAGCTACTGTTGGAGGAAGTATGTCTGGAGTGACTTCCTGTCATTCTGGCCCCTATTGTCCTCACTCATTTGCGACAGATTGAGGCAACCTTTTCACCCAGGTGTCTGTCTCCCTCACACACACATACACATGCATAGGGTCACGTGTTTTGCAGATTCTTGCATGGGGTAGCTTGACTATATAAATGCTCCTGTACTCTTTGTACAGCAGGCTCTCACTCCATTTCACCTGCGTGGATGGTGCGACCAGCCTCCTTATTATGTTTTTAATAAAAGTAATACCTTGATTGATTATTGACTTTGCCTCTCCTCATTCTTAGTTAAAGGTAGAATTTCCCCCACACAGTACAGAGGGTAGGCCAACAAGTTATATATGCTTCAGTAAAATTAGATTTTTTTGTATTTATAGCTATGGTTATCAACTGTATTGCAGGGATGGAACGTAAATCGCAGAAAATTGAGGTTGTGGTGGCAGCTGCAGAGAGGTATTTGGGTGTACGAGACTTGATGTCAGAGTTATGGTGTGTATTGACTGGTGGTGTCCCGTCCTTTTAGGCTGTTGACCTGAGGTAGGACTAGATAGATTTAAATAGCAGAGTAGGATGGTGTGTTTTTAGTGAATGTAGGGTATTTTTTGATTAAATAATAATAATTCAAGCAAAGTATAAGGGAGTTGTACTCCATTCTAGTAGGTGGCGGTAATGCAACATTTATTAGATGACAACCGCCGTTAAACCTCAATGATGAAGATGATGATGCCACGCAGGACTAACGGGCCAGAAGGTTGAGGGTTCGCCGACCACCACCATGGATGAGCTCACTCTCATTTTACATTTACATTTACATTTTAGTCATTTAGCAGACGCTCTTATCCAGAGCGACTCTCCCTGCCTGTCTCATTACACTATGATCAGAGCTCGTTGCAGATAATGATCAGCTAGGGGGAATCTGTTTTTCAACATTTTGATGCTATAATTATATAAATACAGTACCAGTCCAAAAGTTCGGACACACCTACTCATTCAAGGGTTTTTCCTTATATTTTTTAACTATTTTCTACATTGTAGAATAATAGTGAAGATATCAAAACTAATCATGTAGTAACCAAAAAAGTGTTAAACAAATCAAAATGTATATCAATTTATTTTAACCCCCTTTTCTCCCCAATTTCATTGTATCCAATTGGTAGTCTTTTCTCATCGCTGCAACTCCCGTACAGACTCGGGAGAGGTGAAGGTCGAGAGCCGTGCGTCCTCTGAAACACAACCCAACCAAGCTGCACTGCTTCTTGACACAATGCAAACTTAACCCTGAAGCCAGCCACACCAATGTGTTGGAGGAAACACCGTACACCTGGCGACCGTGTCAGCGTGCACTCTGCCCGGCCCACCACGGGAGTTGCTAGCGTGCGATGGGACAAGGACATCCCTGCCGGCCAAACACTCCCCTAACCCTGACGGCGCTGGGCCAATTGTGTGCGGCCCAGTGGGTCTCCCGGTCGCGGCAGAGCCTGGACTCGAGCTCAGAATCTCTAGTGGCACAGCTAGCACTTTGATGCAGTGCCTTAGACCACTGCGACACTCGAGAGGCTAATCAAAATATATTTTATACTTGAGATTCTTCAAAGTACCTTGATGACAGCTTTGCACACTCTTGGCATTCTCTCAACCAGCTTCATGAGGAATGCTATTCCATCAGTCATTAAGGAGTTCCCAGATATGCTGAGCACTTCTTGGCTGCTTTTCCTTCACTCTGCGGTCCAACTCATCCCAAACCATCTCAATTGGTTTGAGGTCGGGTGACTGTGGAGGCCAGGTCATCTGATGCAGCACCATCACTCTCCTTGGTCAAATAGCCCTTACACAGCCTGGAGGTGTGTTGGGTCATTGTCCTGTTGAAAAACAAATGATAGTCCCACTAAGCACAAACCATATGGGATGGCGTATCGCTGCAGAATGCTGTGGTAGCCATGCTGGTTAAGTGTGCCTTGAATTCTAAATAAATCACTGACAGTGTCATCAGCAAAGCACTCCCATACCATCACACCTCCCTCTCCATGCTTGACGGTAGGGAATCAGACATGTGGAGATCATCCGTTCACCTACTCTGCGTCTCACAAAGACACCGGTTGGAACCAAAAATCTCAAATTTGGACTCATCAGACCAAAGGGAATATTTCCACTGGTCTAATGTCCATTGCTCATGTTTCTTGGCCCAAGCAAGTCTCTTCCTCTTATTGGTGTCCTTTAATAGTGGTTTATTTGCAGTAATTCGACCATGAAAGCCTGACTCACTCACTCTCCTCTGAACAGTTGATGTTGAGATTTGTCTTTTACTTTAACTATGTGAAGGATTTAACTCAAATGAACTTATCCTCTGCAGCAGAGGTAACTCTGGGTCTTCCTTTCCTGTGGCGGTCCTCATGAGAGCCAGTTTCATCATAGCACTTGATAGTTTTTGCGACTGCACTTGAAGAAACTTTAAGTTCATGAAATGTTCTGTATTGACTGACCTTCATGCCGTAAAAAAGTAATGGACTGTCGTTTCTCTTTGCTTATTTGTGCTGTTCTTGCCATAATATGGACTTGGTATTTGGTATAGGACTCCCGAGTGTCGCAGCAGTTTAAGGCACTGCATCTCAGTGCTTGAGGCATCACTACAGACACCCTGGTTCGAATCCAGGCTGTATCACAACTGGCCATGATTGAGAGTCCCATAGGGCAGCGCACAATTGGCCCAGCGTCATCCAGGTTTGGCCGGTGTAGGCCGTCATTGTAAATAAGAATTTGTTCTTAACTGACTTGCCAAATTAAGGTTAAATAAACAAAATTAAAAAATGACCAAATGGGGCTATCTTCTCTATACCACCCCTACCTTGTCACAAAACAGCTGATTTGCTCAAAGGCATTAAGAAGGAAATAAATTCCACAAGTTAACTTAACAAGGCACACCTGTTAATTGAAATGCATTCCAGGTGACTACCTCATGAAGCTGGTTGAGAGAATGCCAAGTGTGTGCAAAACTCACCAAGGCAAGGGGTGGCTATTTGAGGGATTCTTAAATATAACATATTTTGATTTGTTTAGCACTTTTTTAGTTACAAGATGATTCCATATGTGGTATTCCATAGTTTTGATGTCTTCACTATTATTCTACAATGTAGAAAATAGTCAAAATATAGAAAAATCCTGAATGAGTAGGTGTGTCCAAACGTTTGACTGGTACTGTACATGCAATGAATTTTCCACCAACAGGTTTATGTGCCAATGCACCACAAATAAGCAACGCATAACTACATAGGATTACCGATTTTTGGGGATTATCATCAAGGTTTGTGTTTTCAACACCACAACCAAGTAGAGTATGTCAATCTCGACAAACAGATATACTTGGTTTGACAATCTCCGAATGTCATTAAACTTTTTGGTGTTTTGTAACAATGTCTCTTTCCATAAATCAGTGGCTGTTGTGCAGTTTGGATACTGGAATTATATTAGTGAAGGGGATGAACATGTGCAGGTAGCCTACAGGAAGTAGCCTGATCAGAGTAAATCATTGTGACTAAATTTGTTTATGCCACACATGATAGGTAATACATTTTAAGTCAAATGACAAATATTTAGGCTGTATTGAAGCGTTATGTTCTAGGTTCATGAATAGCCGCTCAGATCGGAAAAGGAGGCAGAACATATTAAGCTTTCCTGAATAACTGGGCCTGCTGGAAGCATAGGCCTATATGATCAGAGTACGATTTGGTAGAATTGATGGGCAACAGACAGTGCATCGGTAGGTAATCAGAAGTAAAAATACAGCCAGACTGGCCTGCTACTGTGCCTTGCTGTAATCTTCCGAGATTAGACCCAGAACTGTGTGGTGCTGTAGCCTAGTCTATGTAGGATCATTGTATTGTCCCTAAACAAGATCAATAGGGGATCTTTTTCAGTTACTTGTCTTCACTGTTCTTTCATGCGCACCTGGCCTCTGCTGCCTATTGGCTATTTATATAGAAAATGGGGTAGATTTCAATGATTTTTATGTGTGTTATGATTGCTACTTAGCCTATTGCAAATCTGGACAAACGATCCACCTACCATTATTGTTGCTATGAATAGAGGGCAGGATAGTCAGTTCACTGGTAGACTATTAGGCTATTGAACTGTGGTATAGTAAGCATGCGGAAAAGCGTAGTGCATAAGGGAAGTACCAAAACACCTTGATATGGGAGGCGATACAAGCAGATGAGGAAAATGTGGCTGTATGGAAAACGTTATATAGTAAATCCTGCAAAATGGCTAATGTAAATCAGGGGAAAATGCACTACCCTCCCGTGTACCCAATTAAAAAACACACAACCCTCCCCAAAGCAAAACAAATAACGTTTGACAACCATCCCTAACTCACTGTATGTTGCGGATAAAGAAACTTTAGGTTGCTTACTCCAAAACATGATTAGTGACTTAAGTTTCCAGACATTGCTTTTTGTGTCTTCCCCTTTTAATAAAAAGTTGACCGGCTAGTTAGGTACATTGTGTTGGCACTAGTGATGGGTCGTTCGCGAACGAGTCGGCTCTAAGAGATGGCTCTTGTGGGTGAACGTTGGGATCCGGCTCGCATATCAGAAGAGCAGAATCTATCATTTTTATTTTAAGATATGAATAATCAAGGGATTTAAATGAATAGAATTAACTAATTCAAAGAACTGATAAATAAAAAAAATATATAGATTTAATGCTCAAGCGCACACATTCGTTCTGACTGTCTGCTCAGACTAACAGCCTCACCTGTTGTTCCTGTTAATTAGACACGCAGAGTCAACCAATGAATCAAAGATGCGTGGGGGAGGGCCAGAGCCAACTCACACAGTCACACACTTAGCAGCCGAGGAGAGAAAGGAAGGACAGCTGTGAAAACAACAGCTGGAAAATGAGTCAGAAGCACAGTAGCATTTGGATGCATTTTAATAATGTAGAATTTGCCAAAAACAAAATCTCATATAAAGCCGGTTCTACGCACAACCTACACCAGCATATGCGAACTGTGCACCCAACTGTGAAGCTAGCTGTAGCGGAGCTTTGAGAAACTAGCGGGCCTGCTAGTGATGGTGGAGTCAGCACCTCCACACGTGGTGATGTATCCACTCAGTCAAGTAGGCCTACTCCGCGACCCACAGCAACGCAGTCTTCTATGGACCAGTTTATGCCAAAGTCTATGTCTGTAGCAAAACAAGGCCAAATTGATAATTGATATTGCATTGGCTAAAATGATTGCCACTGATTTCCAGCCATTTTCAATTGTGGAGGACAGAGGTTTTAGAAATTATAGCAATAGTCTAAATCCAATGTACACAATTCCAAGCAGGAAAACCCTATTCTGTTTTCACAGCAGTCCTTCCTCTCTCTCCTCGGCTGCTAAGTGTGTGAGTTGGCTCGCATCTTTGGTTCATTGGTCACTTCATTGAAGATTTTTCGATGTCTAGCTGTCTTCTGGACTGCTTTGAGTTCAGCGACAGACACACCTCAGAACTTGGCAGAGGAACTGTTGAGTGGCAAGTAGATGGAAAAGTGGTCTGTTGTGTTAGCGACAATGCAGCTAACATAACCAAAGCCATGAACATTTTTAAATGGACTCATCATCCATGTCTTGCCCACACAATCAACCTGATTGTAAGAGATGCTCTGAAGGTGATGAAGCCAACTGTGGACAAAGTGAAAGCAGCAGTAGAATCCTTCCACAGGAGCACAGTAGGTGCTGAAAAACTAGAGTCAACACAACGCAAGATGGGGATGCCTGAGCTGTGGCCTAACTAGACTGCACTACAAGGTGGAATTCAATAGTTTATATGTTGAAGCGGTTTCTTGAGTCAAAGGATGCTATCATCTCTACCCTGACCATTGTCAATGCACCCGTTGATGCTCTGACCCAAGAGGAATGGGAGGTGGTGGTGGAGGAGGAGTTGTGCAGAGTCCTGGTACCCTTTGAGCAGGTCACAGTGGATATCAGTGGAGAGAGGAACAGTAAGCAGTTATTACTACATCATTACTTAATCCAGTATTATATATGTACAGTTGAAGTCGGAAGTTTACAGACACCTTAGCCAAATACATTTAAACTCAGTTTCACAATTCCTGACATTTAATACTAGTAAAAATTCCCTGTCTTAGGTCAGTTAGGATCACCATTTTTATTTTAAGAATGTGAAATGTCAGAATAATAGTAGAGTGACTTATTTCAGCTTTTATTTCTTTCATCACATTCCCAGTGGGTCAGAAGATTACATTCACTCAATTAGTATTTGGTAGCAATGCCTTTAAATTGTTTAACTTGGGTCAAACGTTTTGGGTAGCCTTCCACAAGCTTCCCACAATAAGTTGGGTGAAATTTGGCCCATTTCTCCTGACAGAGCTAGTGTAATGGAGTCAGGTTTGTAGGCCTCCTTGCTCGCACACACTTTTTCAGATCTGCCCACAAATTTTCTAGAGGATTGACGTCAGGGCTTTGTGATGGCCACTCCAATACCTTGACTTTGTTGTCCTTAAGCCATTTTGCCATACCTTTGGAAGTATGCTTAGGGTCATTGTCCATTTGGAAGACCCATTTGCGACCAAGCTTTAATTTCCTGACTGATGTCTTGATGTTGCTTCAATATATCCACATAATTTTCCTTCCTCATGATGCCATCTATTTTGTGAAGTGCACCAGTCCCTCCTGCAGCAAAGCACCCCCACAACATGATGCTGCCACCCCCGTGCTTCCCAGTTGGGATGGTGTTCTTCGGCTTGCCCCTTTTTCCTCCAAACATAATGATGGTCATTATGGCCAAACTGTTCCATTTGTTTCATCAGACCAGAGGACATTTCTCCAAAAAGTACGATCTTTGTTCCCATGTGCAGTTGCAAACCGTAGTCTGACTTTTTTATGGCGGTTCTGGAGCAGTGGCTTCTTCCTTGCTGAGCGGCCTTTCAGGTTATGTCGATAAAAGACTTTACTGTGGATATAGATACTTTTGTACCTTTTTCCTCCAGCATCTTCAAGGTCCTTTGTTGTTCTGGGATTGATTTGTACTTTTCTCACCAAAGTACGTTCATCTCTAGGAGACAGAACGCGTCTCCTTCCTGAGTGGTATGACGGCTGCGTGGTCCCATGGTGTTTATACTTGCGCACTATTGTTTGTACAGATAAACGTCGTACCTTCAGGCGTTTGGAAATTGCTCCTAAGGATGAACCAGACTTGTGGAGGTCTACAATTGTTTTTCTGAGGTCTTGGCTGATTTCTTTTTATTTTCCCATAATGTCAAGCAAGCAAAGAGGCACTGAGTTTGAAGGTAGGCCTTGAAATGCATCCACAGGTACACCTCCAATTGACTCAAATGATGTCAATTAGCCTATCAGAAGCTTCTAAAGCCATGACATAATTTTCTGGAATTTTTCCAAGTTGTTTAAAGGCACAGTCAACTTAGTAAACTTCTGACCCACTGGAATTGTGATACAGTGAATTATAAGTAAAATAATCTGTCTGTAAACAATTGTTGGAAAAATTACTTGTGTCATGCAGAAAGTAGATGTCCTAACCAACTTGCCAAAACTATAGTTTGTTAACAAGAAATTTGTGGAGTGGTTGAAAAACGAGTTTTAATGACTCCAACCTAAGTGTATGTAAACTTCCGACTTCAACTGTATATGAGCAGTAGATGAGAATGTAGTATCAGTAGACAAAACATGAACCTGAACTAATAAGTTACTGTTCTCTCTTTTCAGCTATGTGACAGCCTCAAGAATTATGCTCCTGTGTAATGGTCTGCAGCGAGTCACAGCCAGCCGCCAGAGAGAAGCAAATGTAACCACAGGACATGTGACAGAGTTGATGGACACCCTATGTTCATCAATGGACAAAAAGTTCCATGAATGGAATATAATCACGTGCTATCAGAAACCGCTGCACTTGACCCCAGGTTTAAGAAGTTAGCCTTCAGTGATGCCAGAACGATTTATGAGGCTGTTCAAAGAATAACCTCAGCAGCAGGGAGGGACAGCCCCAGCAGTCAGCTGGCTCAGGCACCTGGGCAACAAGAAGAGGGATCAGATGGAGCAGAAGCACCAGCAGTAGTGCCACAAACTTCTGCTGGTTGGATGCTGTTTGACGAGAGCGCAACTGGGGTTGCAGCTCCGACGGAATCCCTCAGCAGATGCCATAATGGAGGTCCGATCCTATTTGGAGGAGCCCCTCCAAAGATCTGCAGATCCTCTGAGCTGGTGGAAGAACAAGAGAGAAGAAACCGCACAAGCCCCTCGAAAGTGAGGCAGCTTGCATTTCTGAATGCAAATCTCTCATAAAAGCAAAATATGGTCAGCATTGCTGTGTGCTGCTGGTTATAACATGGCAATAAAGAAGAGAGAGAAAAGAGGGACCAGTTTAATGTTTTAAGTGGAATGCTGCAGTTTTGCACATTGTTATTTATTTTTCTTTGATATGGTGCAATATTCTATTATGTTGTTCAGATTGTATTCGTTTTGAATTGTTACATTTATATGCACTTTGTTTATATACATTAAAAAAGTTATACTTTATGCACATGTGTAATAGCATCCTTCTTTTTACATTTATTTCAATTTGTGGGATGCTGCAGTTATGCAAATTATTTATTTTTCTTTGTGGTGCAATATTCTATTATGCTGTTCAGATTGTATTCGTTTTGAATGGTTAGAGTTATATTCACTTTGTTTATACATTTAAAAAGTTATACTTTAAATGCAAATGTTTAATATGATTATTTTTCATAACAAACCAATGCATTTGTACATGCATTGTGGTTAAGGTAGAGTATAATTTAATTTAATAATTTAATTAGAATTGTTTTAACCCCAATCATAGTCAAACTGTCGCAAACTGTATGACTTGAAAAAATACAAAACATATTTTTTTCAGAGCCGTTTGGGAGCTGAAAGAGCCGAACGAGCTGGGTCGCTGAAAAGAGCCGGAATGCCTATCACTAGTTGTCACGGGAAGTGCTGGTCCACTCTCGTTGAAAAGAAAATGGCTAGCTGTATCGTAAAAATTCATGAAAACTAATATACGTTTTTTGGTCTTAATGTAATTTTAGGCGTAAGGTTAGCAGTGTGGTTAATGTTTGCTTTAAAATCAAAATTTAAGAAGATAAATTGTAGAAATAGGCGGGGTTTATGACTTTGTGGCTATGTAACTACTGACGCTCGTTTAAAACAAGCTAACAAAGTAAACATACCAACGTTAGCTAGCTGGCTTGCTAGCCAATATAGAATGAATGACCGGTTATTGAGTGCCTAGTTACTCCACAACATATAGTAAGGGGAAAAGATATCTACAGTAGTAGCAGGTAAGGAAACACTAAACTAACGTCGAGTTTACTGTGTTTTAGCAGGCAGGTCACAAACGACGCCTAGCTAGCTAACGGCCTGTGGCTAGTAGGGGGGCAATAAGCTAGCTAGCGAGGTACTCCTAGCTGGGTAACGTTAGCTATGACAGAGGTTGGATACACAATAACATTACCGTTTGCGAAATTTAGAACCTGCACAATTGACCTTAGCAAATGATGCTAGTGCTAACTAGCAAACGTTAGCTAGTAACGTTAACAGCAGCAGCAGTAGTATTACGTTAGCTTTATAGTCACATAAAACAATGATATATATAGTTAACTAGTAGCTAACGTTAGGTCGAAAAACAATGTATGATTATCTTCAACCTAGGCTTGTAAGCGCTTGATTTAATTTTTTGGCCATAGAGAACCATTTCATATAGCTGATTTCAGCTACTCGTTGTGACCTGCCTGACAAACCTTGAAAACAAAACGAGCGAACAATGACTTCACCTACTCTAACATCAATTAATAATCACAGGGAATATTGGGTGTCAAGCCGGGATATGGGAGCTGTTGTGCTTTTACTCTTTGACGTATAGTCAGACACCATCATGCCTCTTGTACAGCCATGGGGGTCTCTCGCTTGCTCTTGCTCTCTGGTCTGAATTTGGCCAGTATGACTGTAGCTGGAGAAATGTCCAGACCCCAGAAAGTGCCACGTTTCCCTTTGGTTGATCCAGATGCTAAATGTTCCCTTTTTAAAATATTTGTATTTTTATTATTGCAGAATTTCAAGAGTCCTCTTCATGTCTCTCCTATAGGCTCCACGGTAGCTAAGATGGAGGTGCTGTGTTTCCGGTTGCCGGGTCACGGTGACGACACCCTGAAGAGCATGAACTCCCTGAGGTCCAGGCAGCAGTTTTGTGACATCACTATAGTGGCCAGCGGCAGGCAGACGTTCCGGGGACACAAAGTGGTCCTTGCTGCCTGCTCCCCCTTCCTTAGGGACCAGTTCCTGCTCAACCCCTCCTCTGAACTGCAGGTGGGTGCCAGGGAAAGCCACTGTGTTACACACTATTTGGGTTATGTTTGATAAATGTTGTGTCAACTTCAGATGTACTAGCCCCTGACAGACACTTCTTGTCACATACCCTTTCAATGATCTGACTGTTTTAATAGGCATATCTTTGAGCCTGGGAAGTTCTCAAATGTTGCATCATGCCAGCTGTGGTTCCAGTCCTATGCCTCATTATGGTAGATTCTATCACAAGTCTTGCAGGATATGACACTAATGGCTTACACGATTGATCATAAGAAAAATACACTACATGACCAAAAGTATATGGACAACGGCTTGTTGGAACATCTTATTTCAAAATCATGGGAGTTGGTCCCCCCCCTTTGCTGCTCAAACAGCCTCCACTCTTTAGGGAGGCTTTCTACTAGATGTTGGAACATTTCTGCGGGGACTTGCTTCCATTCAGCCACAACAGCATTAGTGAGGTCGGGCACTGATGTTGGGCGATTAGGCCTGGCTCGCAGTTGGTGTTGAAGTCAGGGCTCTGTGTAGGCCAGTCAAGTTCTTCCACACTGATCTCGACAAACAAAATTGGACCTCTCATTGTCATGCTGAAACAGGAAAGGGCCTTCCTCAAACTGTTGCTGCAAAGTTGGAAGCATAGAATTGTCTAGAATGTCATTGTATGCTGTAGCGTTAAGATTTTCCTTCATTGGAACTAAGGGGCCTAACCCGAACCATGAAAAACAGTCCCAGACCATTATTCCTCCTCCACCAAACTTTACAGTTGGCACTGCATTCGTGCAGGTAGTTGTTCTGGCATCCGCCAAACCCAGATTCGCCCGTCGGACTGCCAGACGGTGAAGCGTGATTCATCACTCCAGAGAAAGCGTTTCCATTGCTCCAGAGTCCAATGGCAGTGAGCTTTACACCACGCCAGCCGATGCTTGGTGCTGCGCATAATGATCTTAGGCTTATGTGGAACTGCTCAGCCATGGACACCCATTTCATGAAGCTCCCAACGAAGTTATTGTGCAGACGTTGCTTCCAGAGGCAGTTTGGAACTCAGTAGTGAGTGTTTCAACCGAGAACAGACAATTTTTTACGCACTACGTGCTTCACCGCTTGGCAGTCCCATTCTGTGAGCTTGTATGGCCTACCACTTTGCGGCTGAGCTGTTGTAGCTCCTAGATGTTTCCACTTAACATAATTTCCAATAACAGCACTTCCAGTTGACCGCGGCAGCTCGAACAGGGCAGAAATTTGACGAATTCACTTGTTGGAAAGGTGACATCCTATGACGGTGCCATTTGGAAAGTCACTGCGCCCTTCAGTAAGGCCAGTCTACTGCCAATGTCTATGGAGATTGCATTTGAAGGGGTGTCCACATACTTTTTTGTATATATAGTGTATCTGAGACGTAACAGCAAAATATCTGTTTGGTGTGTTTTTTCCCCCCCCTATTTTGCCCTCTAGGTGTCAGTCCTTCACAGCTCCTCGGTGGTATGTGAGCTGCTCCAGTCCTGTTACACCGGTGTGCTGCAGTTCAGCCCCAAGGAGATAGTGAATTACCTGACGGCCGCTAGCTACCTGCAGATGGAGCATGTTGTGGAGAAGTGCCGGGGAGCCCTGGGCAAGTACATGCAGCCAAAGAACCCCAGCTCACCAAAGGTTAGTTACTTATTTTGGTTAGTGTATAGTCAAAGGCACCCTATTGAAATAATTGTTTGAAATCACAACGTAAAATGTTATTATACCGTGCTTCAATTGTTGAAGGCAAATAATTACTGAACTTATTTATCAAAGGCTGGATTGTTTTTACCTGTGAAGATGTTGAACTGACTCGTCTTCATTCTTTTTCTCTCCACCGCTCATTTTCAGATCAAGTCAGAAGAGAGCCAATCGATGCCAGTGACAGTCAGTGGCAGCCACTCCCTTATGTCAACCTCTGCTGATCATTCCTCACTGCAGCCTCACAGCCCTGTACAGTCTCAGGCTGATGACCATACAGACTCAAACACTAAGACAGATGTACAACACGATGATGACCCTAACACAATGGATGAGATCAAAGTAAGGCAATTCAGGAACAACACTTACCACTGCATCCATCTGTACATTTTTTGTTGAGTATTTGAATGCTTTTTTTGTTGTAAAAATATAGTTTACCAAGTTATATGAGTAATTTCCAAATACTTATTTCAAAAACATTTAACCAAGGTATTTACAAATAGTATGCAGTGCATTTGAGGATTTTCAACTACTTGTCTTTTCAAATAAAATATATATCTGAATAAATACTTTGATCAAATGTATGTGAAAGTAGTTGAGATTTTAAATAGTATTTGAACCCAGGTCTGGTAGCACACTCAAATCAGTCTCATGTTGTTCCAGGTGAGAGTAACAGAGGAGGGCAGGGAGGATTATGACATGTTCCGGATCTGCATCGAGGATGAGCAGGAGCCGGAAGAGAGGCGAGAGGCAGAGGAAGGCGGAGAGGAAGCCACAGAGGGGCATCAGGGGTGCCAGTACCAAGATACGGACAGTGTCATAGTGGGAGGGGGCAGGGGTGATGATATGGCCCCAGCTGAAATGGCCATCCGCAACAGCGGCTTCGAGAGGGAGGGGCTCCAAGGGTGGAGGCGTAGACTCACCGACTCACCCAAAGTGGGCCGGGGGAGGGGGAGGGGCTTCAAGAGGAAGCGTGGCTCGTACCGCGAGAGGGAGAGGAGGCCTCTGGGTATGCAATACCAGGAGGCATGGCGTCTACCCACCGGGGCGGAGATGATGCAGGGCTTCGGCCTGGACTTCAGCCAGGAAGCCATGAGGTCAGCGTTCCTCTCGGGGGGCGATCTCCCACGGCTAGACTACGGGATGGGGGAGGTTCAGGGAGAGGAGCTGGTGCCCCGGGACGGGAATGGTCAGGCTCACTACAACCTGGACGACCCCAGCGGTGATGGAGGTGAAGGTAACATGGGGATGGCGGCTGTGCCAACAGGTGGTGACGGGGCGGGGGATGAGTCTGTGGCCGTGGTGGGCTCCACCTCCAGCACAGCGGGGCCGGTGGCATGCGAGCAATGCGGCCTGACCTTCCCCTCGGCCCACTCCCTGGCCGTCCACACGCGCGCCACCCACTTGCTGTACGTGTGCCCCTGCTGCGGCAAACACTTCAACCACTCCAGCAACCTCAACCGTCACATGACCGTGCACCGCGGTGCCAAGGTCCACCGCTGCCCCCTCTGCGACAAGACATTCACGCAGAAGTCCACGCTGTGCGATCACATGAACCTACACAGCGGTGAGCGGCCTCACTGCTGCGCCTACTGCCACTCGCGCTTTGCCCACAAGCCGGCGCTGCGGCGCCACCTCAAGGAGCAGCATGGGAAGACGACCGCTCAGAACAGCCTGGAGGCACAGGCCGAGATGGAGCGAGTGGCAGGGCCAGGGGAAGGAGAGGGAGACACTCAGGACAGATTTGACTTTTGAAAAGGACACTGGAACAGGGAGGGGGGAGGAGATGCTCCCTTACCCCTCCTCTCAGCCAAAATGTACACTCATTGACTAAGCGTTGCAGTTGGAGGTACAGGGGGTTTATTCAAGCAAGCGGCTGTGTGCTTACCTTCTGCTCTAATTGCCAAAAGAGTGGTTTGGAGTGTGCCTTTGAGTTTGTGGGTTGGAAACGAGGTTGTGTGTGCTGGAGGGACCTACTAAGATCTTGAAAGGGAAAACCCCTACTTTTAGACCTGGGGTGCACAACTCCGGTCCTCCTCACGGGCTGAAGTGTATGCTGGTTTGAAGCTCTGGCCAGTCAATGACATGGCTTGATTATTTCTCTTAATTATTTAATTGAAGGGGGGGAAACGATGACCTACTGTACAGCACCGTGGCTCTGGAGGACTGGAGTTGTGCACACCTCAGTTTTAGACCTTATTGTCTCATTTGTAACTCACTGGCTGACCAATAAAATATTTTACATTTGTGTATTTGAAGGTGAGGTTCTTGTTAAACGTTGGATGTTGGTATGTACCAGCTGATTTGTAATGTGTAATAGTTACAAACATTTATTTGTAACAATGTGTACTTAAGTGTAAGACAGTATATTTAAAGAGGTACCCAAAATAAAGTAGGCTGCCATTCCATAATCATGCTCATCACAAAAGGACAAATAGTAAGAGACCTACACTTTGTGCAATGCGCGTTTACTCAGGACTCGAGACACTATTCTGTAAATGTGCACAAAATGGCATGTGACTTGGTGTGCTCAGCTGACATGTTAATATACAGTGCATTGGGAAAGTGTTCAGAACCCTTCACTTTGTCCACATTTTGTTACAGCTTTATACATCTCTGCACTGTATCGTGCTAAACCAAAGGAAACAGACAAATCGATGCATGTGAGAGGTAAGTGGATGTCATGGCCTACAGCTATGAGACAATAGTGTATGTTATTACATTGATACAGTGCCAAATCTAATTCGATCCTTTGATTCAAAGCAAGACCGCATCAGACAACCAGATGGACAAATGTATTGACGTGATTTATTGAGCTCCACAAAACAATGAAACCCCTGGTTGCAAGATCAAACCACAATCTCTGTTCACATGGTCATTGCCATTACACATCCTGGCCATGAATGAAATGTAGCATCTACTCAGAACTGACACATGGTGCCGTATCGCGCTAACAGGCAATCAACAACACAAAATGCAATATAGAAAATGCATACAAAGCTAATTCGTTGATTCTTACAGATCTCCAATGTGGCACGCCTCTTAGCTCATAGGAAATCCTCACTGTACACAACCTGGTTTCTCTTGTCTCTGTAGGAACCTTTGGCACTGTTCTGCACAGCTGTGAGGGGAAAGAGAGAAAGTATACATGAATCCAGAGTTGACACTTCCTGTCATACACTGCTTGTTAGTCCGATCTGTGTTTGACTAGAACTGATATTTACCCAGAGTGGCCCAAACAGATTTGCCGGTGGCTGCCTCCAGCATGGGCTGCTTCCTGGCAATGCTGACTTTGATGGGGACGTCTCCCACCGTGCTTCCATTCAACTGGGAGAAGAAAGGTGTATAGATGATTGGTTTTACACTATAATGCCTTAAGTTGGGACAGGGAGCTAGAGCTATACTGACCTCTGCTACAGCTTGGTCTGCAGACTCCATCTTCTCAAAGGTGATGAATGCACAGCTAGAAAGAGAAAGACAAGGCTGTGTTCATTATGCACCAAACAGAACAAAACAGTGAGGGACTTACTGGACGAGTTTTAGTTTAACTGCAAAACAATTTAAAACACTGAACATTTTCAGTTTTGGATGCTCTCCCAATCACACACCCACAAGGACATAAAAGTAATGTAGCCGTACTTGCGTGGGGAATCCATGGACAGGTCAATGATGGTGCCGTGTTGGGAGAAGGCTGAACGCAGGTTGTCCTCCACAAGGCCAGTTCCATACACGTACACTGTGTTCCCCTTCCTCACCCCCCTCCGCTCCGGGTACGAGTCTGATCCTGAGAGGGGGAAAGAGAGAAGGGAGAAGAAAAACTGTTCCATTATTCCATCCTTGAATTTGTATTTTGAGCTAAACATCCTTTTAAGAATGCCAATGATAAGACACATGAAAAGACAGAAGTCCAGTAAACGAACACTCACGTCTGAACGGTCCGTCTCGCTCCCGTGACTCTCTGTCTCCTCCCCTTTCCCGGTCTCCGTCCTGGCTCCTGTCTCTCTCGCGGTCACGCGGCTCTCTGTCCCTGCCCCGGTCGCCGCTGCCCCGGTCTCTCTCTCTGTCCCGGTCTCTCTCTCTGTCGCGCTCCCTTTCTCTGTCCATCTCTCGGTCTCCTCGGTCTCTCTCTCGCTCCATGTCTCTGCTGGTGGAAAGGCCGCCACTTCCCTCCTCCTCGTCACGAGCCGCCCGGTCACCTGGAGTGACGAAGCTGTTAGAGATCGAGATGTTAAACCGCCTTATACAGAGAACCAGCGTCTATTATTCATCAGAGCTTTTAGGCTTACCTCTCGTACAAAGATTTTCTGTGGGCTCTTTTGCCAGCCTGGAGTAGAAATTAAAATTTAAAAGCAACAGCATCAGTTGTATATTTCCCCCCAAAAAAATATCCAAGTCACTGGTTCTGTGGCCACAATACAGGCAGACAGCATTGGTAAAATACTGTAAATGCATGCCATTTTGTAGGTAGAGTTCATCAATTCATTGGCTGATTTTACATGGGATGTCATATAATTCTAATTTTACCTCAGAAAGTTCCTCATCAGTGGACATGCTCCTTTGGAATGGTTGGAAAGCCACAGGGCCTGGGACTTTCTCTGGATCCTGGTAAACAGAAAGAGAAAATATAACAAATCATTACTAAACCATAAATTGATACGTTTGAGTTCCATCACAGACTAGTTTGTGTCAGATTCAAAAGGCATTTGCAACTCTGTCAGCTTTAAACATGATTATTATTATTATTATTATTATTATGTATATAAATTGTTGTATCAATAATTTATTCTATGATCAAGTCACATTACACATCCTTGCATATTGCATTTTGTATCTCACCTTGAGCTTGATCTCTAGCGTTCTAGAGCGCTTGAAGCCAGAGTTCTTGTTCTCTGACTTGATGGCGCTGATGGCTCCAGACTTGATAAGCATCTTTGCCTGCTCTGTAGCTGTCGCTGTATCTAGCACCGGCTGGTCTGACAAAGCTAGGAGGGAGAGAGTAGATGCAACATAATCAACTGTGACAAAGTATCTGCTTAGTAATACAGTTTAAAAAAGTGAAGACAAAGCCACATACTTCGCTTCAATCCACTCTGATTGGTCTGGCTGGTTGAACTCTGCTGCTTCTTCAAAGCCAGCAGTGCCTTTTTCTAGAGGTGTGAGGATAGAGGGAGAGAAAGAGACAATAAGAGGTGTAAACACTAAGGCCAATCGGAGTTTGGTATTTCAACATTATGAGTGTGATGATGATGACTGACCGGTGAATTTAAAAAAGACCTAGGACTACTCCTGATCACATCTGCAAATGTGGGGGCAGTGACACATCTCATTGTCAGAAGCAGGATATGGATACATAGATTTCTCTCTAGTCAAGTGAGGAGATTCTTAAAGTTTTTCACCTTTTTCTTGAGTTTGGCATATTTCTTCTGCAGAGACTCCTCTTCCTCTGTCAAAGAGCTTGGGAACACCACCATGTCGAACCCAGCTGGAAAGTATTGTGAAAAAGGAATGGACAACCAGAATAGTGGACATATTTGCACAACACAATGAATACCAATATACAAGTGTGGTTGAATTCAACTCTCTAATGCAATTGCATAAACTCAAAAACTACTATTTACACTTTGTTCACGACCAAATAGATTTCTGTTTCTACATTCTGCATGCATCTGACAACATTTTAAAACCTTACGTTAGCTTGTTAGCTGGTTGGTTGGCTAGCTACCAATTAACATTAGCTGCTACTACTAGCCATCTACATTGTGTTACACAGGGCAGTGGAAAGTATATAATTGCTTATCAACAATATGGCAATGCAGCTTTCAGACTACAACAATAAACAAAATATACTACATTGACACTATTGTATTTAGAAATGTCATTATTTTGTTACCTCTGTCACGTTACTATAGCTAGTTGTAATCACACCCATTCACGAACACAAAAACACAGGCGCATGAAAATGACGTCAACAGTTGTTAGTGCGCATGAATAAGAAAAATCACTATTCAACTTGCTAAAATTTATGGAATAAGTAAATTATAAGGAATGCATGGCCTACACTTGACAACATTTAGTAAGAGAATGTATTAATATTGAGATATATATCGTATTACATATGGCAATTTGACCTACTTCCGCCTACCAATCTTTGCCATTTCCGAATAGACAGTGAACTGCTGCACCAACTTTCATCTGCGGTGGAGAAATGGAAATAATAGGTGAAGGAGATTTAGATAATATCAGATAATATGTACAGATAATGAATTAGGCATACGGTTATGGCCATTGCTGTAAGCTTTGCTTTAAAGTAACTTGCTAGCAATACAGTTTACTGGCGAATATAACAACTTGGGTTAGCCTAGCTAACGTTAGCTAGCCAGCTCAGCTCTCATTCAAGTTGCAGAAATGTAACGTTAGTCCCTCTCAACATGCGGAACGTGTTATGAGCAGAATCTTATCAGCTAAAGCAGTAAATGATGACATTGCAATATATGTTTATATGATTCAATATCTACAATGGAGGACAGTCCATAGAAACTAGGCTATTCATCTCAATCCCATGTCTCTCTCCATAGATCTTCCCCCTGTAGGCCCCACAGATCTCCCGCTATCCCTGCTGGAGATGGGTTGCTCTGGCAGGTTTGAGCTCATCACACATCCACAGCCCAATAACCAGACCCTGTATCCACAAAGCACGGTCAGTATGACTCACATCAAATTATATTTGTCACATGTGCAGAATACAACATGTGTAGTCCTTACAGTGAAATGCTTACTTACAAGCCCTTAACCAACAATGCAGTTTTAAGAAAATACAAAAAAGTAAGAGATAAGAATAACAAATAATTAAAGAGCAGCAGTAAATAACAATAGCGGTGCTATATATAGGGGGTACCGGTACAGAGTCAATGTGTGGGGGTAATATGTGCATGTAGGTAGAGTTATTAAAGTGACTGCATAAATAATAACAGAGTAGCAGCAGTGTAGAAAAGGGGGGGATGCAAATAGTATGACTAGCCATTTGATTAGATGCTCAGGAGTCTTATGGCTTGGAGTTAGAAGCTGTTTAGAAGCCTCTTGGACCTAGACTTGACACTCCGGTACCGCTTTCCGTGTGGTAGCAGAGAGAACAGTCTCTGATTAGGGTGGCTGGAGTCTTTAACAATTTTAGGGCCTTCCTCTGACACCGCCTGGTATAGAGGTCCTGGATGGCAGGAAGCTTGGCCACAGTGATGTACTGGGCCGTACGCACTACCCTCTGTAGTGCCTTGCGGTCGGCGGCCGAGCAGTTGCCATACCAGGCAGGGATGCAACCAGTCAGGATGCTCTCGATGGTGCAGTTGTCTCAGTCTGTGGTTGGATTCTTATCTGAAAACTCTCCCCGCCATTTCTACAGATATGAAATGACTGCTTAAAGTATGCACGCAATATATTGCATATCTCCATCTACCTCTACTTGTCTAAGTTACCTACAGTAGGTGTCACCTACCTATCCTAGGTCCTTAAGAACCGCAAAGGCCCGCCATCAAGTTTAAAGGAAAGGAGCAAACTTCAGTTTGGAAAGCATCCTGTGTTTACATAGGATCTACATCTCCTATCTAATCTCTCCAGCCTATTATCTCCCTTATGTGTTTCAATCATTCATTTATCTACAGCTCCCCCATGGACTCCCTCCCACCAGTGTGGGCCTGGAGACAGAGGTAGAGAAGCGCTTCCTACGCGACCCTGCCTGGCTTCCCATACACGATACCGACGCTGCCTTCCACAGGTTTCTGAAGTGAGTCTGCTTACAGTGCCTTCAAGTATTCATACCCAAGGGCTTAATCCACATTTTGTTGTGTTACAGTCTGAATTCAAAATGGATGACGTTTCTTTTTTTAATATATTTTTTCCATGTACACACAATACTCCATAATGACGAAATGAAAACATGTTTAATTTTTTTGAAAGAAATATATTGAAAATTAAATACAGAAATATTGAACATACATATTCACACCCCGGAGTCAATACACGTTAGAATCACCTTTGGCAGTGATTACAGCTGTGAGTCTTTCTGGTTAAGTCTCTAAATACTTTACACACCTGGATTGTACAATATCTGCACATTATTCTGTTTAAAATTCTTCAAGCTCTGTCAAGTTGGTTGTTGATCATTGCTAGACAGCCATTTTCAAGTTTTGACATAGATTTTAAAGTAGATTCAAGTCAAAACTGTAACTAGGCCACTTAGGAACATTCAATGTAATCTTGGTAAGCAACTCTTTTCATGACGTAGTAGGCTGACCAGGTGAAAGTATGGTCCCTTGTTGATGTCACACATTAAATCCACTTCAGTCAGTGTAGTAGTAATGGGCATTCCGGCTCTTTGGCTCAGGTCACCAAAAAGAACCGTCTCTTTTGGCTCCCAAACGGCTCTTTAAAAAAAATATGTTTTGTATTTTTTCAAGTCAAACAGTTTGCGATAGTTTGACTATGATTGGGGTTAAAACAATTCTAATTAAATTGTTAAATGAAATCATACTCTACCTTAACCACAATGTATTTAAAAATGCATTGGTTTGTTATGAAAAAGAATGCTATTAAACATTTGCATTTCAAGTATAACTTTTTAATGTACACTGCTCAAAAAAATAAAGGGAACACTTAAACAACACAATGTAACTCCAAGTCAATCACACTTCTGTGAAATCAAACTGTCCACTGTCCACACCCCCAATAAAGGAGTGGTTCGGCAGGTGGTGACCACAGACCACTTCTCAGTTCTTATGCTTCCTGGCTGATGTTTAGGTCACTTTTGAATGCTGGCGGTGCTTTCACTCTAGTGGTAGCATGAGACGGAGTCTACAACCCACACAAGTGGCTCAGGTAGTGCAGCTCATCCAGGATGGCACATCAATGCAAGCTGTGGCAAGAAGGTCTGCTGTGTCTGTCAGCGTAGTGTCCAGAGCATGGAGGCGCTACCAGGAGACATATGTGCATATAAATCTAACCATTCAAAACGAATACAATCTGAACAGCATAATAGAATATTGCACCATATCAAAGAAAAATAAATAACAATGTGCAAAACTGCAGCATCCCACTTAAAACATTAAACTGGTCCCTCTTTTCTCTCTTCTTTATTGCCATGTTATAACCAGCAGCACACAGCAATGCTGACCATATTTTCTTTTTATGAGAGATTTGCATTCAGAAATGCAAGCTGCCTCACTTTCGAGGGGCTGATGCGGTTTCTTCTCTCAGTAATTATTTGTCCCATTTTCGAGAAGACCCTCTCAGAGGGAACGGATGTGGCCACTATGCAGAGTCTCGCTGTCATGACTTTAGTAAGCCGTAGGTAGACAGAGGCCTTGTTCTTCCACCAGCTCAGTGGAGGAGGGGCTCCTCCAAATAGGATCGGACCTCCATTATGGCATCTGCTGAGGGATTCCTTCGAGGCTGTATCCCCAGTTGCTCTCTCGTCAAACAGCATCCAAACAGCAGACGTTTGTGGCACTGGTGCTTCTTCTCTATCTGATACCCTCTTCTTCCTGGTGCCTATATTATTTAAGTACATTTGTCGTTCTTTGAATTAGTTAATTCTATTAATTTAAATCTTTTGATTATTCATATCTTAATTTTTATTTATTTTTATGAATAGATTCGGCACTTCTGATATGCGAGCCGGCTCCCAACGTTTACCTACAAGAGCCATCTCTTAGAGCCGTGAACGGCCCATCACTACAGTGTAGATTAATGATTAAATAATGATTTTTAAGCCTTGAGACAATTGAGACATGGATTGTGTATGTGTGCCATTCAGAGGGGGAATTGGCAAGACACAAGATTTGTGCATTTGAACGGGGTATGGTAGTAGGTGCCAGGTGCTCCAGTTTGTGCCAAGAACTGCAATGCTGCTGGGGTTTTCACACTCAACAGTTTCCTGTGTGTATCAAGAATGGTCCACCACTCAAAGGTCATCCAGCCAACTTGACACAACTGTGGGAAGTATTGGAGTCAACAATTGAGGCTGTTCTGAGGGCAAAAGTGAAGGTGTTCTTAACTCAATATTAGGAAGGTGTTCTTCATGTTTTGTACAATCAGTATATTTGTAGCCTTGTGTTTTAGGTTATTGTCCAGCTGAAAGGGGCATTTGTCTCCCAGTGTCTGTTGGAAAGCAGACTGAACCAGGTTTTACTCTAGAATTTTGCCTGTGCTTAGCTCTATTCCGTTTTCTTTTTATCCTGCAAAAACTCCCTAGTTCTTGCCGATGACAAGCATACTCATAGCATGATGCAGCCCCTACCATTGATGTGTTGTGTTGGATTTGCCCCAAACATAACGTTTTGTATTTAGGACATTTGACACTTTTTGCTACTTTTGTAGTTTTACTTTAGAGCTATAATGCAAACAGGACGCATGCTTGTTTTATTCTGTACAGGCTTCCTTCTTTTCACTCATTTAGGTTAGTATTGTGTAGTAATTACAATGTGTTGCTCCATCATTAGTTGTCTCCTATCACAGCCATTAAACTCTAACTGTTTTAAAGTTACCACTGGCTTCATGGTGAAATCCCTGCGCGGTTTCCTTCCTCTCCAGCAACTGAGTTAGGAAGGAAGCCTGTATCTTTGTAGTGACTGTGTGTATTGATACACCATCCAAAGTGTAATTAATAACTTCACCATGCTCAAAGGGATATTCAATATCTGCTTTTTATATTTTTTTCCCCATCTACCAATAGGTGTCCTTCTTTGCGAGGCATTGGAAACCATCTCTGGTCTTTTTGTTGAATCTGTTATGTTTGAAATTCAATGCTTGACTGCGGGACCTTACAGATAATTGTAAGTGTGGGGTACAGAGATGAGGTAGTCATTCAAAAATAATGTTAAACACTATTATTGCTCACAGAGAGACACTGTACATTTCTTATTAGGGTTTTGCTTGTTTACTTTTTATTGCTTTGATGCCATATAAATCTCACTTGGAAAGTGGTGTTGAAGGGGAATTCAGTGGTCCAAATGAGGCTATGCACCTGTAGTGAAATACTGTTGTACCACATGGTCACAGAATTAATTTGCGGTAACAGACTTGTTTTTCTCTAGGCTGACTGAGCGAGACGTTCATGTGGACTCTCTTCTCCATTGCTCTTCGTCTCCTCTACACTCTGGCATCTCAGTAGTCAGAGATCCAACGACAGGAATGCTTTTGGACTTCACTGAGGTACATGCTATTGTCAGCTGTAATTAAGCTATGCTGTCTTAGTCTGTGTGTCTTAATAATACCGCTATGATCATAATGTGACTCATTGGGAACATTCAGAATTGTAGCACTTCCCTGAGTGATCTATTAATCTTATTAAAAGGTCTACTTCTTTTCATACACTTGCTACACATTTTACAACCCAGTGTCATTAAATCTCCTTCTCACTCTCTGTCCAGGTGTTACTGGGAGACACAGGCATCTCTGCTAAGAATTCTATGTCCCTGCAGCGCCCACCAAACCCTAATCCCTCTGAGAGCCTCCGAGGAAGCAACACCAACTACCCCTTTCTGCCTGGTGGGTCTGAGTCCTCACCTAAATATATTATCAGATCCATATATACTACATGACCAATATGGAGTTGGTCCCCCATTTGCTGCTATAACAGCCTCCACTCTTCTGGGAAGGCTTTCCACTGGATGTTGGATGCACAGAATCGTCTAGAATGTCATTGTATGCTGTAGCGTGTCCCTTCACTGGAACTAAGGGGCCTAGCCTGAACCATGAAAAACAGCCCCAGACCATTATTCCACCTCCACCAAACTTTACAATTGGCACTATGTATTTGGGCAGGTAACGCTCTCCTGGCATCCACCAAACCCAGATTCATCTGTCAGATGGCCAGATGGTGAAATGTGATCCATCACTCCAGAGAAGGCGTTTCCACTGCTCCAGTGTCCAATGGCGGCGAGCTTTACACCAGTCCAGCCAATGCTGCTTGGCATTGCATATGGTGATCTTAGGCTTGTGTGCGGGTGCCCGGCCATGGAAACCCATTTCATGAAGCTCCCAACGAACAGTTCTTGTGCTGATGTTTCTTCCAGAGGCAGTTTGGAACTCGGTAGTGAGTGTTGCAACCGAGGACAGATGATTTTTACGCACTTCAGCACTCTACGGTCCCATTCTGTGAGCTTGTGTGGCCTTCCACTTCGCGGCTGAGCCGCTGTTGCTCCTTGACGTTTCTTCTTCACAATAACAGCACTTACAGTTGACCGGGGCAGCTCTAGCAGGGCAGAAATCTGACGAACTGACTTGTTGGATGGAATGGTGGCATCCTATGATTGTGCCACATTGAAAGTCGCTGAGTTCTTCAGTAAGGGCCATTCTACTGCCAATATTTGTCTATGGAGATTGCATGGCTGTGTGCTCGATTTTCTAGACCTGTCAGCAACGGGTGTGGCTGAAATAGCGGAATCCACAAATTTTAAGGGGTGTCCACATACTTTTGTATGTATAGCGTATATTCATATATGTATATATGGCTCTGAAATATATAATAAATATTTGTCGTAAGTTAAGTCGTGCCTTTAGTCAATTATAGAGAAATATTTCTATTCTATCTTGTTTACATAGGTGGTATGGACGAGCTGACACTGGAGCAACTCAAGACGAAATCCGAGCTGGAGGAAGACATAGACTTTGAGAACGGTGAATTTACCTTTTATTATGGAGTTGAAATGGTGGAGGGGCAATGGTCTTCCATACAAAAGGCTGCCTGTGCACAGGGAGGCGGGTTAGTGTGAGGCGGGATGCTTACTTTACAATGAAAATGCAGACTGAAAGGACCTTTGAAATAACAAACACTGTGTGCTGTTCCTGGGAACCAAATGGCTCTCTTCAAAAATCGGAATACAGATTTAAGTGATTACAGATCTTTTTGTGATTGAGTACATGTTTCTTGCTTGTGTCGTGATGTTTGTGTAAGTAACATATCTATTTCCCTTTACTTCAGGGTTACTCACAGTGCCACCTGGACTTAAAGTTGGGATGGACTTCAGTGACAAAGGTTTGAATGGACATGCACTACGTGACCAAAAGTATGTGGACACCTGCTCGTCGAACATCTCATTCCAAAATCATGGGCATTAATATGGAGTTGGTCTCCCCTTTGCTGCTATAACAGCATCCCCTCTTCTGGGAAGGCTTTCTACTGGATGTTGGAACATTGCTGCGGAGACTTGCTTCCATTCAGCCACAAGAGCATTGGTGAGGTCGGGCACTGATGTTGGGCGATTAGGCTTGGCTCGCAGTCGGCGTTCCAATTCATCGCAGAAGTGTTCGATGGGGATGAGTCCAGGGCTTTGTGCAGGCCAGTCAAGTTCTTCCACCAAAACCATTTCTGTATGGACCTCGCTTTGTGCACAGGAGCAGTGTGATGCTGAAACAGGAAAGGGCCTTACCTAAACTGATACCACAAAGTTGGAAGCACAGAATCGTCTAGAATGTCATTGTATGCTGTAGCGTTAAGATTTCCCTTCACTGGAACTAAGGGACCTAGCCCGAACTATGAAAAACAGCCCCAGACCTATTCCTCCTCCACCGAACTTTACTGTTAGCGCTACGCATTGGGGCAGGTAGCGTTCTCCTGACATCCGCCAAACCCAGATTCTTCCGTCAGACGGTGAAGCGTGATTCATCACTCCAGAGAACGCGTTTCCACTGCTCCAGAGTCCAATGGCAGCCGATGTTTGGCATGCCGCATGGTGAGCTTAGGCTTGTGTGCGGCTGCTCGGTCATGGAAATCCATTTCATGAAGCTCCCGACAAACAGTTATTGTGCTGAAGTTGCTTCCAGAGGCAGTTTGGAACTCGATAGTGAGTGTGGCAACTGAGGAAAGATGATTTTTACGCCCTACGTGCTTCAGCACTCTGTGGTCCCGTTCTGTGAGCTTGTGTGGCCTACCACTTCGTGGCTGAGCCATTGTTGCGCTTAGATGTTTCCACTTCACAATAACAGCACTTACAGTTGATCAGGGCAGCTCTAGCAGTGCAGACATTTGGTGAACTGGCTTGGTGGAAGGGTGGCATCCTATGACTGTGCCATGTTGAAAGTCACTGAGCTCTTCAGTAAGGCCATTCTACTGCCAATATTTGTCTATGGCGATTGCATGGCTGTGTGCTCGATTTTATATACCTGTCAGCAACGGGTCTGGCTGAAATAGTCAAATTCACTAATTTGAAGGGGTGTCCACATACAGTAGCTTCGTATATATAGTGTATGTTCCTAAGGGTTATCCTCTTAGCTTGAATAAATATATAATTTTCTTCCTTTTTTAAATTCTCTCTGTAGATGCCAAAACCACAAAGGGAGAAATCAACCTCCTGTCCCTCCTATCCACCTTTGATGACATCGTAGACTCCCAGCCCGAGGCAGAGGAGAAAGAGAAAGGACTCGGAAGCGGAGATGCTCTCAAACTACCCAGAACCAACAGCCTGGATGACCTGGGGATCAAGGTATTCAATAAATACTTTTTTTCTGTTTATTGATAAATAAAATCTACATCTAAAATGTAGTTTCCACTCTTAACTTAGCTTCTGTTTGTTATGTTCATATACTTAAAGGTGGTTGTTTATTTCCTCCTGTAGGACTCTCCCTCTACACCTGGGACCACCTCGACAGAGAAGAAAGATGGAGGAACGACCAAACCAGGAAAGGGCCATGAGGAGAAGAAGAGATGGGCTATCCCAGTAGACATCACCTCCCCTTGCGATGACTTCTACAAACGCATCCCCAACCCTGCCTTCAAGGTACTGTGATGTAATGACAAAATATGTTGGTGGTTTGGTAGATGTAGTTGAATATGTCGATGACCAATGTGTTGATTAGTCCCATGTAGATTAAGATGAAGCCTGTTCATTGACATTACCTGGTACCTATAAATATCCATAAATATTGCAGGGTTTTGTTTTACAGTTTTATGTCATTATTACACTCTATTCCCTTATTGGCATAGAGCCATGTTCATTCCACAATACTAATGTGATCCCCACCTCTCCCAGTATCCCTTTGAGTTGGACATGTTCCAGAAACAGGCAGTATTGAGGCTGGAGGCCCATGAGTCTGTGTTTGTGGCAGCTCACACATCAGCAGGCAAAACCGTGGTGGCAGAATACGCCATAGCACTCTCACAAAAACACATGACCAGGTGTGTGTATTTACATGTTTGACATGCTCTCTAAAATCTCTAATCCAACAAAGTAAAAATATGGGATTTTTTCAGATTTATACAAATGACAGATTTTATGACCTGTATCATTGAAATTAATGAATTGGAAATTGACTTGTTCCTGGTTTTCCATGTTGTGCCCATCACAGCCAATCACAACATGGTGCATCTAACCTCCATGTGTTTGCACCCTCTGATAGGACCATCTACACCTCCCCCATCAAGGCGCTGTCCAATCAGAAGTTCCGCGACTTCAAGACCACCTTTGGGGATGTGGGGCTGCTGACTGGGGATGTTCAGCTGAATCCTGAAGCCTCCTGTCTCATCATGACCACTGAGATATTGAGGTGATGTAATATATACATCATACAGTGCATTCAGAAAGTATTCAGACCCCTTCACTTTTTCCACATTTTGTTACATTACAGCCTTATTGTAAAATTGATAAAATAGTTGTTTTCCTTATCAATCTACACACCCTACTCCATAATGATAAAGCAAAAACAGTTTTTTAATCTGAAAATAAATTTTTTAAATATAACGTTTACATAAGTATTCAGACCCGTTACTCAGTACTTTGTTGAAGCACATTTGGCAGCGATTACATCCTCAAGTCTTCTTGGGTATGATGCTACAAGCTTGGCACACATGTATTTGGGGAGTTTCTCACATTCTTGTCTGCAGATCCTCTCAAGCTCTGTCAGGTTTAATGGTGAGTGTTGCTGCACAGCTCTTTTCAGGTTTCTCCAGATATGTTTGATTGGGTTCAAGTCCGGGCTCTGGCTGGGCCAGTCAAGGACATTCAAAGACTTGTCCCGAAGCCACTCCTGTGTTGTCTTGCCTGTGTGCTTAGAGTTGTTTTCCTGTTGGAAGGTGTACCTTCGCCCCAGTCTGAGATCCTGAGCGCTCTGGAGCAGGTTGTCATCAAGGATCTCTCTGGACTTTGCTCCGCTCATCTTTACCTCGATTCTGACTAGTCTCCTTGTCCCTGCCGCTGAAAAACATCCCCACAGAATGATGCTGCCACCACCATGCTTCACCGTAGGGATGGTATTGGCCAGTTAATGAGCGGTGCCTGGTTTTCTTCAGACATGACGCTTGGCATTCAGGCCAAAAAGTTGAATCTTGGTTTCATCAGACCAGAGAGTCTTGTTTCTCATGGTCTGAGAGCCCTTTAGGTTCCTTTTGGCAAACTCCAAGCGGGCTGTTGCGCCTTTTACTGAGGAATGGCTTCTGTCTGACCAGTCTACCATAAAGGCCTGATTGGTGGAGTGCTGCAGAGATGGTTGTCCTCCTGGAAGTTTATCCCATCTAAACGGAGGGACTCTGGAGCTCTGTCAGAGTGACCATCGGGTTCTTGGTCATCTCCTTGACCAAGGCCCTTCTCCCCTGATTGCTCAGTTTGGCCGGGCGGCCTGCTCTAGGATGGGTCTTGGTGGTTCCAAACTTCTTGCATATAAGAATGATGGAGGCCTCTGTGTTCTTGGGACCTTCAATGCTGCAGAAATGTTTTGGTACTTTTCTCCAGATCTGTGCTCCGACACAATCCTGTCTCGGAGATCTCCTGCCAATTCCTTCGACTTCATGGCTTGGTTTTTGCTCTGACATGCACTGTCAACTGTGGGACATTATGTGTGTGTCTTCCCAAATCATGTCCAATCAATTGAATTTACCACAGGTGGACTCCAATCAACTTGTAGAAACATCTCAAGTATGATCAATGGAAACAAGATGCACCCGAGCTCAATTTCGTGTCTCATAGCAAAGGGTTTGAATACTTATGTACAGTAAATGACGCATTTTAGTTTTTTATTTGTAATAAATTTGCAAAAATGTCTAAAAACGTGTTTTCACTTTGCCATTATGGGGTATTGTGTGTAGATTGATTAGAAAACATTTTAATTTAATCTGTTTTAGAATAAGGCTGTAACGTAACAAAATGTGGAAAAGAGGAAGGGGTCTGAATCCTTTCAAAATGTACTGTATATAGTTGAAGTCAGAAGTTTGCATACACTTAGGTTGGAATCATTAAAACTAGTTTTTCAACCACTCCACTAATTTCTTGTTAACAAACTATAGTTTTGGCAAGTCGGTTAGGACATCTACTTTGTGCATGACACAAGTAATTTTTCCAGCAATTATTTACAGACAGATTATTTCTCTTATAATGCACTGTATCAAAATTCCAGTGGGTCAGAAGTTTACATACACTAAGTTGACTGTGCCTTTAAACAGCTTGGAAAATTCCAGAAAATGATGTCATGGCTTTAGAAGCTTCTGATAGGCTAATTGACATCATTTGAGTCAATTGGAGGTGTACCTGTGGATGTATTTCAAGGCCTACCTTCAAACTCAGTGCCTCTTTGCTTGGCATCATGGGAAAATCAAAAGAAATCAGCCAAGACCTCAGAAAAAAAATTGGAGACCTCCACAAGTCTGGTTCATCTTTGGGAGCAATTTACAAACGCCTGAAGGTACCACGTTCGTCTGTACAAGCAATCGTACGCAAGTATAAACACCATGGGACCACACAGCCGTCATACCACTCAGGAAGGAGACGTGTTCTGTCTCCTAGAGATGAACGTACTTTGGTGCGAAAAGTGCAAATGATTCCCAGAACAACAGCAAAGGACCTTGTGAAGATGCTGGAGGAAACCGGTACAAAAGTATCTATATCCACAGTAAAACGAGTCCTATATCGACATAACCTGAAAGGCCACTCAGCAAGGAAGAAGCCACTGTTCCAAAACCGCCATAAAAAAGCCAGACTACAGTTTGCAACTGCACATGGGGACAAAGATCGTACTTTTTGGAGAAATGTCCTCTGGTCTGATGAAACAAAAATAGAACTGTTTGGCCATAATGACCATTGTTATGTTTGGAGGAAAAAGGGGGAGGCTTGCAAGCTGAAGAATACCATCCCAACCGTGAAGCACGGGGGTGGTAGCATCATGTTGTGGGGGTGCTTTGCTGCAGGAGGGACTGGTGCACTTCACAAAATAGATGGCATCGTGAGGAAGGATTAAATTATGTGAATATATTGAAGCAACGTCTCAAGACATCAGTCAGGAAGTTAAAGCATGGTCGCAAATGGGTCTTCCAAATGGACAATGACCCTAAGCATACTTCCAAAGTTGTGGCAAAATGGCTTAAGGACAACAAAATCAAGGTATTGGAGTGGCCATCACAAAGCCCTGACCTCAATCCCATAGAAAATTTGTGGGCAGATCTGAAAACGTGTGTGTGCGAGCAAGGAGGCCTACAAACCTGACTCAGTTACACCAGCTTTGTCAGGAGGAATGGGCCAAAATTCACCCAACTTATTGTGGGAAGCTTGTGGAAGGCTACCCAAAACGTTTGACCCAAGTTAAACAATTTAAAGGCAATGCTACCAAATACTAAGTGAGTGTATGTAATCTTCTGACCCACTGGGAATGTGCTGAAAGAAATAAAAGCTGAAATAAATCATTCTCTCTACTATTATTCTGACATTTCACATTCTTAAAATAAAGTGGTGATCCTAACTGACCTAAGACAGGGCATTTTTACTAAGATTAAATGTCAGGAATTGAAAATCTGAGTTTAATTGTATTTGGCTGAGGTGTATGTAAACTTCCGACTTCAACTGTACATATAACATTACACGTGATATCACACATTAACCCTATGGAACACTGTTTTTATACTGTCTAACATTCTAACTGAACGCATACTATGGTTATACATTGAGTCATGTAGGCTGACACATCAGCTTGACTAACATATTCTATCTCCCTCTCTCTCGTAGGTCCATGCTCTATAACGGTTCAGAGGTCATCAGAGATTTAGAGTGGGTGATCTTTGACGAGGTTCACTACATCAATGATGCTGAGGTAACAGAGAAGCCTCGCTGTCAAAACCTTCCCCTCTCACTGTTTTAGTCAGTCACGTGTCACTAAATCTCATTCTCACGTTTTCTTTCCCTCCCCTTCTGTCTTTCTCTCCCTCTTAGAGAGGAGTGGTGTGGGAGGAGGTTCTGATCATGTTACCTGACCACGTCAGCATTATTCTGCTGAGTGCCACTGTCCCCAACGCTGTGGAGTTCAGTGAGTGGATCGGGTACGTTGTCAACTATTGCCTACTGTCAACACCTGTCAACACCAAACCCAACGCATGTATGCTCGGAAAGACACGGTTAAACCATGCACGCTTGCTTGAGTACATGACCTACTGAGGAAAAACTCTGGACCCTAATTCTAGGCTATATCTAGGGCCCAGAGTATTTCTTGTTTAAGTCACATGGTTCGAAACAACTCCTGGTCCTAGTTAAAGTGCAGTAATAGCCGGTACGGTATGGAGCTTTTATAGTGTTCAGTGTTGTGCTTGGATTCTAGTATATAAATGGAACGATGTCTGAGCTGTGTATGGATGCTTCAGTTTCTCCGCTCCCTTCCTCTCTCCTCTCCAGGCGCATTAAGAAGAAGCACATCTATGTGATCAGCACAGCGAAGAGACCTGTGCCTCTGGAGCACTACCTGTACACAGGCAACAGCACCAAGACCCAGAAAGAGCTGTTCCTACTGCTGGACCCTATAGGCAACTTCCAAACCAAAGGGTACGTACACACACACGCACACACACACACACACACACACACACACACACACACACCTGGGCTCATGGATATGTTAGGGTTGTCATTAGACTTGGGACGATAAAACAAAAATGATTGATACCAACCGTTGGTGGTTTCTTTGTTTTTAAGGTACTATTCTGCAATAGATGCCAAAAAGGAACGCACCAGTAAACACGCCCAGTCCTTTGGGACGAAAAATGCATCTCAGAAGACTACACCCAACCAGGTACAGAATATCACACCTACTCACTCTGTCTCTGCCCCCCTTACCCTCTCTGTCACTCATTCGTCCTCATTGAAGCACATCTGTCAGTCTTTGAACATCTCCACTTTGCCATTTCTCCATATGCCATCTTCTCTCTGTATAATTTCTTTACTCTTTCCCTCTCCATTTTCTCATCCCTCTCTCCATTTCTCCAACAGGACCGGGCGGTGTGGCTTTCCCTCCTACACTCCCTGTCCCAGCGCCAGCAGACCCCCGTCGTGGCGTTCACCTTCTCCAGGACGCGCTGCGATGACAACGCCCGCTCTCTAGCCTCCATGGACCTCACCAGCTCGGGGGAGAAGAGCGAGATCCACTCCTTCTTCCAGAAGAGCCTGAGCCGCCTCAGGGGAGGGGACCGCCAGCTGCCCCAGGTAAGGGTGCACTCTGGCTGGGACCGGTTTTCTTCAATGTCTGGAAGAACTAAGACCTGCCTATCAAGTGTACTCATGTTCTACTGTTCTATGCAACCATCAACAATGCAATGAATTCGGCTCACATTGCTTGAAATGTATTATTCCCTATCATAGCCAATTGTAGCAAATAGATTGAACTGTTGGAAATGTGACCTAGGAATTGTTAGATTGTACATTTACATTTTAGTTGTTACTTTTGGCTAATATTAAAGATAATTTACTGATTAATTACTGGAATAATTAATTGATTTTATTAATTTGGTTATCCTATCCAGTAGTTATCATTAAGAGTTATACCATTAATCACCATCAACAATAGTCTAATCAACAGTCAATTTACTATATTCTCATTCTGAATAGCCGTCAGTTCCGGAACTGCAAAAACCCAGTCGCTCGCAAAGGACTTCAATGCCATATAATTCATTCAAGTTTTTTTTTACTAAACTAAACTTGTTGGAAAATGAAGTAGTTAAGAGATATGATATACTTTGGGGTACATTAGAGCATTTCCGTGAAGTGAATTCTTCCTCTGGTCCCAGCCCATCCCGATAGTGAACTCAGTCAGTTAGTCTTGAATGAGCATACAGTGCGTTCTGCACGATCACCTCTGGGATGATTGCTTCTGTCTTGAGTAGGATATGGTCTCGTCGATAGGTGTTTGGCTTCCAAGGAGATGTAGGTCATTCGTTCAACTGGTGTGGCCCTCCGCGAAGTAACTTGATCTACCAGTCTCTGTTTAAAAAATATATATATATATTTAATCTTTATTTAACTAGGCAAGTCCGTTAAGAACAAATTCTTATTTACAATGACGGCCTACCCGGGTCTCCCCTAACCCGGACGACGCTAGGCCAATTGTGCGCAGCCCTATGGGACTCCTGATCACGGCCGGTTGTGATACAGCACAGGATTGAACCAGGGTCTGCAGTGATACCTCTAGTACTGAGATGCAGTGCCTTAGACCGCTGCGCCACTCTGGAGCCCTGTTAGCAAGTCCTGTAGTTATATTCATATAGGCCGGGCTGATTAGGCCGGACAAGGTGTCACAGGACCACCCTGTTGATTCTGAGAATTCAGCACAGTTATGTCCATTGAGATTTCCTCATAAGTGTCCACAGTATGTTCCTACTATGCAGAAAACAGTCCAGAGGATGAAATATGTAGCATGTAGGTTCTAAACATGCTTTGAGTAAAATATACATTAAATTCCCTTTTAATGACATAGAAATATCAGGAGAAAACTCACAGTATGCTTCAAGTTATACCAACATGTTATGAGTCCTTCGGTTTGAAACGTGTTTAACTGTCGCTGGTGCAATTGCCGCTACTTTTCCCTCTTGTTAAAAGGAAAATCATAGCCTGACCCCCCCCCTCTTTCTTTGAATCTACATCCACGGTGCCTGAAAGTCTAGTTGGTAATCAACAGTAACACATGCAGGTCGTAAGATGGTCTGCTGATCGGCACAAAGCGTCTGTTCTTTGTCTCCTCAACCTCCCCAGGGGATACTCGGAGTCGTAAAACGGGGAAAGGGAGAGGGGTTTATGTTGTTCTTGTGATAGGGGCGTCTCGTAAGCTACTCAGTGACTGGAAGGGCTAACCCCCCTTTCACCACATCGATGCGTGCACAGGGAACATCTGCCCCTTCATCATTCATAGCTTGAGGGAGGCACTGTCGATAACAAAACTACTCGTCTTGGCCTGGAGGGTGCGTGATCCTCGTCGTGGGCTCTCGTTACAACAAAGTCATTTAGCAGATGGTCTTATCCAGAGCGACTTACAGGAGCATTTAGGGTTAAGTGCCTTGCAGCGACCATTCAGTTACTGGCCCAATGCTCTTAGCCGCTATGCTACTCGCCGCTTCACCTGTCTTGTTACCAACCCCTCCTCTGTTAGATCCTGTTGATGAGGGACCTGCTGAAGAGGGGGATCGCCGTGCATCACAGCGGCATCCTGCCAATCCTAAAGGAGGTCATTGAGATGCTGTTCTCACGGGGGCTAGTAAAGGTGAGTCTTATTGGTCCAATTTTTTAATCAGTGTGACAATTTGTCAATATCTTGAAACGCCATGTTTGATCAAAAGCCCTAACTTACATCCTCTACCTCTGTCATCAAATCACAATTTATTTAAAGTGCATTTAACGTCTTGACACACTTTACAAATGAATGTCTCTCTCTCAGGTTCTGTTTGCCACTGAGACGTTTGCTATGGGAGTGAATATGCCCGCGAGGACAGTTGTGTTTGACAGCATACGGAAACACGATGGTACCGGCTTCAGAAACCTGCTGCCTGGTAAGCTCCCTTCCTTCCCTTCCATCTTATGCGTTTATATACACAACTTCCTTTTCATTCATTCACTCTCTCTTTCTTAGTGTCTCTCTCTGTCGCTCACTATCACTCTCTGTGAAGCAGACGTAACATCAGCACTTTCGTTATGGCAAAAGGAAAAGTCATTTAATTAATCAAGGGCTTAATGTTTTTGAAGGCACTCTTGAATTAACAGCTGATTTGCACATGAATTCAAATGAGGAGGAGAATTTGAAACGGATAGAAAAGCTGAGTGTGAGTGCTTACCGGAAGTATTTTCATCTGATGCCACTTCAATCTCTCCCTCTCTCTCTCTCTCGCTCTCTCTGATGTTTGAGTGGAGAGGAAAAAATAGAATGGATGTTTTTCTACATGTTTAAGAGCTCTTAGTAACGTATGACCAGGGTTTCCGTTAGCCGGTAAATGGCAATAAATATAATTGTTCCGGTCAAATTGTCCGGGAGAAAAATAAAGTCCATTGCAAAATAAGGTTTTTTATTCGTTGATGGAAAACCAGTCTATGTGTTCCAACTTCAAAGGCAAATATACTTCATAGGCTAATAAATCCTCAAGCTGCTGGGTAATTTGTGTCGGGTGTGTGTGTTTCTAATTTTACTCACGCAAAAGATGCAAGGTCCTCATAAGGGATTTAAGCTGCCACCCTAGGCCAGATCAACATATGCCGCCCCTGTGTCATGTGTAGCATAGAGATTTGGAATGAATTGATAGGGTAGAGTAATGATGTGTATCATGCACAATTGGTGCATTTCAGTTTCCACGTATTCACATCGGAGAGTTGCAATCACTAGGCAGCCAACTGCCTGTAGTAGGAAACAGAGTTGTTATCAATAAGCCACGTATATCATACATGACACAAGTCACGACCCCACAATAGTTCAAATTACAATAACCATAATGTTTATTAACATCATCCAGTAGAAATGTTTATTTTAATTCGATTTTATTTACAATGACTAACCTCTTTTGCCAAACCCTCCCCTAACCCGGACGACGCTGAGCTAATTGTGCGCCGCCCTATGGGACTCTCGATCACGGCCGGTTGTGATACAGCCCGGGATCGAACCAGGGTCTGTAGTGACGCCTCTGGCCGCTGCACCACTCGGAAGCCTCAACTGTTAAAAAGAGCGAGATATCGTTTGAGCTTTGCCAAATTTTCATAATGGAAACCCTGAGTATGACTAACCTCTTTTGTCTCTGTCTCTGTCCCGGCTTGCTCTCTCTCTATGTCTGTAATCTGTAATCATGAAGTGCTTTGAGAGGCTGGTTATAGCACACATAAACTCCGTCATCCCAGACACCATAGACCCACTCCAATTTGCATACCGCCTCAACAGATCCATAGACAACACAATCTCTATTGCACTCCACACTACCCTCACCCACCGAGATAAGAGGAACACCTATGTGAGAATGATGTTCATTGACTACAGCTCTGCGTACAGCACCATTTCCCCATCCAAGCCTCATCACCAAGCTTAGGACTCTGGGACTGAACACCTTCCTCTGCAACTGGATCCTGGACTTCCTGACAGGCCGACCCTAGGTCGGTGAAGGAAGGCAACATCACATCCGCCACACTGACCCTCAACACGGGGGCCCCACAGGGGTGTGTGCTTAGTCCCTTCCTGTACTCCATGTTCACACACGACTGCGTGGCCATGCACAACTCCAACACCATCGTCAAGTTTGCTGACAACAGGACAGGGACCTGGCAGTGTGGGGCGGAACAGCAACCTCTCCCTTAACGTCAGTAAGACTAGGGAGCTGTTTGTGGACTACAGGAAGGGGGGGAAGCACGTCCCCATCCACATCGACAGGGCTGCAGTGGAGTGGGTCGAGAGCTTTAAGTTCCTCTATGTTCAAATCACGAAGAACTTAAAATTGTCCGCTCACACGCGCACAGTTGTGAAGAAGCTTTCATCAAGGCAAAGTGTGGCTACTTTGAAGAATCTCAAATATAAAATATATTTTGATTCGTTTTTTGGGTTACTACGTGATTCCAAATGTGTTATTTCATGTTTTCACTGTTATTCTACAATGTAGAAAATAGTAAAAATAAAGAAATACCCTTGAATAAGTAGGTGTGTCCAAACTTTTGACTGGTACTGTACATATACTCACTCCATCATTTGCTCACACATACATTTATACTGACTCTACACACACCCACTCACATACAATCATCATATACGCTGCTGCTACTCTGTTTATCATATCCTGATGCCTAGTCAACTTACACCTGTACATATCTACCTCTATCGATACAGTATCGCTGCACATTGTAAATATGCTACTGGAACTGACCCTGTTTATAGTATGCTTACTTACTTTGTGTCCTTATTTTTAAATCGCGTGCGTTTTTGTTCTACCTTCATTTTAGTATTACATTGTTATTGATTACTGCGTTGTCGTGGTTAGAGCTTGCAAGAAAGGCATTTCACTGCATGTGGCATTAACTTGAAACTTCTCTCTCTCGTGTTTGAGTGGAGAGGAGAAAATAGAATGGATGTTTTTCCACATGTTTAAGAGCTCTTAGTACTGTATGACTAACCTCTTTGTCTGTCTCGCTCTCTCTCAGGTGAGTACATCCAAATGGCTGGTAGAGCTGGTAGGAGAGGTCTGGACGCCACAGGCACTGTCATCATCCTCTGCAAGTCAGGGGTACATGACATGGGAGACCTACATGTCATGATGCTGGTAAGACTTCCATCAGAATGTACTGTTGTCTTCCATTTAATACCACTATATCAGTGTTATATTACAGTTTTTTGTGATCAAGTTTTTATAATTTTTTGGTTGACAGGACAAACACAAACTTAACAGATATTACAAAAATACACATTTATCCCCCAAAATCCCTCTCCACTTTCCACCTGCAGGACCCTATTACTTGAGTGCATATATCAAAGTAGTGATTTTAAAGTGTTGTAGTCCATATGTTAATATTGTCTGACTTTGTTCAACTTGAACTGTATGGTCCAATGTCCATGAATGAAAAAATCTGCTGATGTGTCAGAATGTGTGGGGCTTGCCATCGTAAGGAAACCATTCTCTTGGCTGCTGTTAGGCCGGCAAGCCAAATCCTTCTTTGCCTGTATGTTAGGTTCAGTGAAGTATAATCATTAAGCAGTAGCACATTGGAAGGACATGGGATGGGTCTAGACAAAATGCTTGATAATGATGAAGCCACCGATTGCCAAAACGAACCATATGAAGGAGGAGTACCCTGAGGGCAGAGCATACAGAGGGGTTGAATTTATGTTCATCTGAAAAAGTTTTTTCAGAGTCTCATAACTCATGTGTGCAAAATTGTAGTTGGTGATGTGGGTTTCTTGAGAATGTAATATTGGACCAGAAATTACTCCAGTTAATATCTACTGCTGGTATAGCTTAGGTATGGGCATTTCAAGTAATTTCACTATTTACATTTTGACACATATCCGGATAGTCAAAAAATGTCATTTTTTCCTTCCCTTTATTTAAACTTGGACACTTGTTTTCTGCGCACCCTGCACAACATGGGAGAGACTGCGCGCTGCAGCACGACGGGGGATCTGCAGGGGCTGGTGGTGTGCATGGGAGGGAGCTAGAGAAAAAGTAGCCACTGACTTGCAAATGCCATAGGTTATCTATGATCCCATCTGTCAAATCAATCAATGTAAAGAAGCTAGCTGAGATAGCCAGATGCAGTAGATGGTATAGAGTACAGTATATACATACAACATGCAATTTCAAAAATTGAACTGAGTTGCGGTTCATATTAGGAAATCAGTCAATTTAAATAAATTCATTAGGCCCTAATCTATGGATTTCACATGCCTGGGAATACAGATATGCGTCTGTTGGTCACAGATATCGTTTAAAAAAAGTCAGGGGCATGGATCAGAAAACCAGTCATTATCTGGTGTGACCACCATTTGCCTCAAGTAGAACGACACATCTCCTTCACATAGAGTTGATCAGGCCGTTGATCAGGCTGTTGACTCTGGAACGTTGTCCCACTCCTCAACTTCAATGGCTGTGCGAAGTTGCTGGATATTGGCAGGAACTGGAGCACGCTGTCGTACACGTCGATCCAGAGCATCCCAAACATGCTCAATGGGTGAAATGTCTGGTGAGTATGCATAACTGGGACATTTTCAGATTCCAGGAATTGTGTACTTGCGACATGGGGCAGTGCATTATCCTGTTGAAACATGAGGTGATGACGGCAGATGAATGTCACGACAATGGGCCTCAGGATCTCATCACAGTATCTCTGCATTCAAATTGCCATCGATAAAATGCAATTGTGTTCGTTGTCCGTAGCTTATGACTGCCCATACCATAACCCCACCGCCTCCGTGAGGCACTCTGTTCACAACGTTGACATCAGCAAAACGCACTCCCACATGACGCCATGTCTGCCATCTGCCCGGTACAGTTGAACCCAGGATTCATCCATGAAGAGCACACTTCTCCACCGTGCCAGTGGCCTTTGAAGGTGAGCATTTGCACACTGAAGTCGGTTACGACGTCGAACTGCAGTCAGGTCAAGAGCCTATTGATGACAACGAGCACATAGATTCGCAGTTTGTGAAGAAATTCTTCGGTTGTGGATTTCCACAGTTGTCTGGGAGGCTGGTCTCAGATAATCCCGCAGGTGAAGAAGCCGGATGTGGAGGTCCTGGGCTGGCGTGGTTACATGTGGTCTGCGGTTGTGAGGCAGGTTGTTCGTACTGCCAAATTCTCTAAAATGACATGTAGGTGGATTATGCTAGAGAAATTTACTTTAAATTCTCTGGCAACACCTCTGGTGGACATTCCTGCAGTCATCATGCCAATTGCACACTCACTCAAAACTTGAGACATCTGTGGCATTGTGTTGTGTGACAAAACTGCACATTTTAGAGTTGTCTTTTATTGTCCCCCAGCACAAGGTGCACCAGTGTAATGATCACGCTGTTTAATCTGCTTCTTGATATGCCACACCTGTCAGGTGGATGCATTATCTTGGCAAAGGAGAAATGTGCACTAAAACGGATGTAAACACATTTCTGCAAACCCCCCAAAAATTCTGTGTATATAATTTGGTCAAGACTATGCCCTTTCTTACCCTTGCTGTCTTTGTTTTGTGAATTGGATGAGATACTATCTCTGAACCCCAGGGTACTCCATAAGCACTTAGAGTAGAACAAAGCTGCAAATAAAAGAAAAATGAAGAACCAGGCCGATCGTATTGCTTTTCAAGTCTTGGTGATTTATTTATTTATTGTTTATTTTTTTCTGCCAAAAAGAATAACAGTTGAGAGTATTAATGATTTTTAACAATTCTACATAACTTTTTACAATGAAAATTGTTTAATAAACATCCATGTTACTTTCACTGATTAAACTGATATAAAATTTGACCTCTAAAATATTTTATTGAAATAAAATCTGCGACTCTGCTAACATTTGACAGTGATTTGGTGGTCCCTGGAGAGGACCCGTTTAGAAACCGCTGCTCTACATCAGTCAGTTCTTTTTTAGAAGTGTATTACTTGGCTTACTTAGAAAGGGATTGCTATTCTACCAAGGATATAATAATTAAAATCCCATATTTCCAATTTAAATCCAAAATCCCCCAATAGGTTCCATCTACCTTGCCCACTAAGTGCTCCGCCATTGTACAGAATATAGTCTGCGTCCCAATTGGCACCCTATGTAGTGCACTACTTTTGACCAGGGGCCCATAGGGAACTGGTCAAAAGTAGTGCGTTATGTAGGGTTTGGGAATAGGGTGCCATTTAGGGAAAAGCCATACATTCCTCTACGGTTGCTGCGTGCTAGATTGTATAAACAAGTGCCTCATTAAACTGTCAAGGGCCTTATTTTTAACCGACCTCTCTAATGTGGGGCATTTGAGTGGACTTTAATATGGGGCTTTGGAGTGGACTATTTCCACCCTGAATTGGTCCTCCTGTTGCTATACTGTAGAAAATATGATCAATTCTCCCTATTACCCTCTCGCTGCCCACTACCATTGTTGATCAATTGTTGGATCAGTCTTCGGATAAGTTGTTTTAGCCTTATGCTAACAGTAATTGCTCGATAGCAGTGGTAGCTAATCGCTGACTGTTAGTGTATAACTATGGGCCAAAGTTGTTCCTGGTCAGATCATCAGGGGAAAATGTACGCTCCTATAACAGTTGTTTGCTTTGCTAATTGCTGTCTAAATGATTAGAAATGCTCAACTTCATCCTCCGTACCTCCACCCTGTGTGATCTAGCACTAACCTTTCTCAATCCACTTTAAAAGGTTCCTGCTCCATTACCTCCAATTATTTCTATTTTTTTGTGTGTACAACATAAAAGTGACATTCATTTTAAATGACATCCATTTTAATGACACTTCTTCTTTGTCGCCCAGGGTAAGTGAGGGGGTGATTTTCATCGTTTCCTACTACAAAAAGAGTCTAAATGGATCCACCTCCTAGATATTGTCACTCCCCACGGATTAAACTAACAACTATAGCTAACTGTTTTCTCTAGTATACCTTCCCAGACTTGACCAGTAGCCTTTTGTGTTTTATTCCTTGTTCTTCTGACTTATTGATAATTGCCATGGTGTGCGTCTTGTTTTTTATTGATCGTGTCTTACGCAACAGTGCATATATTGTGTTTTACGCACACAACTCTAAAACATTATCCCTTTATGCACTTCCTGTACATCCCTGTGCGTTATTTTCCATGTTGCTTTTGTACACTGACGTGATCATGATTTGTGTATTTATGTTTTGTCTATAGTTTATTTTCCTGACATGACATTTACTTGCCCAATCTCTATTTCTAGAGACACGTCACCACTAGTAGTCGAAATGCGTTGCAGTTGTGCGTCCTGATGTACAATACTGACTGCTCCTATATGTATTATTTTGTAAATACTCAAAAAATAATGTCCTCTCACTGTCAACTGCGTTTATTTTCAGCAAACTTAACATGTGTAAATATTTGTATGAACATAACAAGATTCAACAACTGAGACATAAACTGAACAAGTTCCACAGACATGTGACTAGCAGAAATTGAATAATGTGTCCCTGAACAAAGGGGGGGTCAAAATCAAAAGTAACAATCAGTATCTGGTGTGGCCACCAGCTGCATTAAGTACTGCAGTGCATCTCCTCCTCATGGACTGCACCAGATTTGCCAGTTCTTGCTGTGAGATGTTACCCCGCTCTTCCACCAAGGCACCTGCAAGTTCCCGGACATTTCTGGGTGGGGAATGGCCCTAGCCCTCAACCTCCGATCCAACAGGTCCCAGACGTGCTCAATGGGATTGAGATCCGGGCTCTTCGCTGGCCATGGCAGAACACTGACATTCCTGTCTTGCAGGAAATCACACACAGAATGAGCAGTATGGCTGGTGGCATTGTCATGCTGGAGGGTCATGTCAGGATGAGCCTGCAGGAAGGTTACCACGTGAGGGAGGAGGATGTCTTCCCTGTAACGCACAGCGTTGAGATTGCCTGCAATGACAACAAGCTCAGTCTGATGATGCTGTGACACACCGCCCCAGACCATGACGGACCCTCCACCTCCAAATCGATCCCGCTCCAGAGTACAGGCCTCGGTGTAATGCTCATTCCTTCGACGATAAACGCGAATCCGACCATCACCCCTGGTGAGACAAAACCGCGACTCGTCAGTGAAGAGCACTTTTTTCCAGTCCTGTCTGATCCTTCGACGGTGGGTTTGTGCCCATAGGCGACGTTGTTGCCGGTGATGTCTGGTGAGGACCTGCTTTACAACAGGGCTACAAGCCCTCAGTACAGCCTCTCTCAGCCTATTGTGGACAGTCTGAGTACTGATGGAGGGATTGTGCGTGTCGCGCAGGTGTGATGTTCGGATGTACCAATCCTGTGCAGGTGTTGTTACACGTGGTCTGCCACTGTGAGGACGATTAGCTGTCCGGCCTGTCTCCCTGTAGCGCTTTCTTAGGCGTCTCACAGTACGGAATTTATTGCCCTGGCCACATCTGTAGTCCTCATGCCTCCTTCCAGCATGCCTAAGTCATGTTCACGCAGATGAGCAGGGACCCTGGGCATCTTTCTTTTGGTGTTTTTCAGAGTCAGTAGAAAGGCCTCTTTAGTGTCCTAAGTTTTCATAACTGTGACCTTAATTGCCTAACCGTCTGTAAGCTGTTAGTGTCTTAACAATTGTTCCGCAGGTGCATGTTCATTAATTGTTTATGATTCATTGAACAACCATGGGAAACAGTGTTTAAACCTTTGACAATGAAGATCTGTGAAGTTATTTGGATTTTTACGAATTATCTTTGAAAGACAGGGTCCTCAAAAAGGGGCTTTTTTTTCCTCTGATGAGTTTATATTCTGTAAGTAGTTCACTAAAGTTTAATGCGACGTTCTAGGGGAAGCCCACAGTGCTGCAGTCCCAGTTCAGGCTGACCTACACCATGATTCTCAACCTGCTGCGTGTGGAGGCCCTCCGTGTCACGGACATGATGAGGAGGAGCTTCTCTGAGAGCCACAGAGACACACAGGTACTGTGCTACATTACCCACAAGCACTTGGGGCAAAAGACTAGAGATAATGCATGACACGACAGTTGAGGACTACCAGTTTTAAAAATTGGTAGTCCTCAACTGAATGGTTCTTAACTGAATGGTCAAAGGACCGTTCAGCTTTTGATGGAAGGAGTCAGAACAGAAATATTGTCCGTAATATTCATATTTAATGTCACGTTTATTCATGCTTAATGAGGATCTACATTAATCTACATTCCTTTTAGATTTTATTTTACATAAGTACTTTACATACTTTACATAAGTATGAGAGGGGTTGGGTCCAAAAAAAAAGCAGAAGACAAATTTCCAGCTCATATGATCTAATAAAGGTGTATATTTTCCTCCTCTCTTTCTCTCAGGCCCATGAGCAACAGATAGGTCAATTGAAACAGACTCTGTCCTCTCTTCCTCCTCTGGACACGGAGGGGCAGCTGTCTGACCTGCTGCCGTACTACTACACTGTCACTGAGCTACGCATCACCGCTGAGGCGCTGCAGGTACACACACAACATACTGTAGAGGCACGCACTCACAAAGATACGTGCTCGCGGGCACACACTTACGTATGTGTAACACACACACACGGTCTCAAAACACTCAAGCTCAAACCACATCACAAAACGACTCAATATAATTGATTGTGCAAAAGTGTCAATCTGAAGAAGAAAAAAAAATACAGCATCACGATGATTTGCTAATTGTCCATCTTTCAGTGTGCAGTTCTGGGGTCCGTGAATGGGTTGAAGGCTCTCTCCGTGGGACGAGTGGTAGTGGTCAACAACAAACAGCACTTCAACGCCCTTGGAGTCATCCTACAGGTGTGTTTGTCTGTGTGTCTGTGTTTCTGTGTGGGTGTGTGTTTGTCTGTGTGGGTGGGTGTGTGTGTCTGTTTGTCTGTGTGGGTTTGTGTGTGGACTGCTTTTTAAGTTGACAAAGGCATGTAATGCAGTTATCGTTCTCACTTCTCCTCTCGTCAATTCTTTAATATCTCTCCCAGGTGTCTAGCGACTCAGTGAATCGTACGTTTACTGCTCTCGTCATCTGTGAGAAAGGCAACGAGGAGGGAGGAGGGGACAACCCCAACGCCAGTGCCTTCCCCCACCTCTACAACACTGCCCTCTTTCTACCTGAGGGTCAGTCCATGCACACCTTTATTCATGGAAACGCACACGGATTGATGCTCGACTTCTCCCTGTTAGAGACATACACATTTACCAATAAAGACACAACACACACACAGCTGCCTAAACACACACACACACACACAGCTAAGTGAACACACACACACAGCTACCTCAACACGCACACATGCTAACACTAACTAACAAGCCCACGTACGCTTCAACAGAATAACCAATAACGAGTGTGCACATTCTATATGATCCGCTGATAGGTCCCTGCAGTCACACGGTCCAGAAGCTGAAGCTACAGGACGTGTCAGCCATCACAGTCAAGACCCTGAAGGTGATCCCTGACCGAATCATCGACAACTACAACAAGAGGCAGCAGCCGCGCTTCAGGTGTGTGTGTCCGTGTGTGTGTGTGTGTGACAGTGTGGGACAATTTGTGTGTGTACATTCATGCATTATCATGGAGCGTATACAGTATGTTTCCGCCTTTTTGCACATTATGGCTCCACTAAGCCCACATAGCCATGTTTTATCTATGCAAATGAGGGGTTTATATGTGTGATGTCTTCCATCTGCCTTTATTTTGTGAAAGGCACTCTACATATCATTGAATGCACAGAAATAAAGAGCCACCACTCTTGAGTCTATTTTCATCTTTCTCTCCTTCCTTCCATCCTTTCTCCCTCCCTCCCATTTCTCACAGGCTTGATCCTCCGGGCCAAGCCATCTCCACGGCAACCCAGGAGCTCCTGCGATTGGCGGAGGCCAACCCAGGCGGGGTGGTGACCCTTGACGCGGTGAATGACCTCCAGCTGAAGAGTGTGGATGTGGTGGAGGGCACCATGAGGCTGCGCGTGCTGCAGGACAGCCTCAAAGACTTCAACTGCATCCACTCACCCACCTTCTCAGAACAGGTGTGTGTGTGTGAGTGTGTGTGTCACTTCCAAACACTGACCTGATATTGCCGTAATGAAGTTGGAGCACTCATATAATGAACAGAGACAGGTCTGACAGACTGTCTCCACACCCCTGCGTCTTCCTCTGTCTTCCTCTCTTTCCGTCTATCTTTTCCACTTCATTCTCCCTTTCCTTCCTTCTTTGTTTCAATCTATGGTCTAGGACAAAGGGTGTCAAGAGTAGGAGTTCTGAAATAGGATCTGTTATTGTCTTTTTGATCATAATGAATTAGATTACATGGACAGGGTCGACCTGATCCTAGATCAGCACTTCTACTCTGAGACTCTTTATGAATACAAGCCCTTTTTATACTGCTTTCTAATAGTGATTATGTCAGACTGTAATTTATTTGGGCCTGCACCATTGTTTCCGGTAATAGCCGGCTTTTGGTCGATTAAAAAAAATATCAAAAGATGCGAAATAAAAATGGTGCCGGCCAATTGTTCGAAAAAATAATAATCCCTTTGCGAAATTATGCATTTTAGCCTATTCGTTGATTGAAATACAAGTCGATGTAGCGCAAGAATTCAAACAGCTGTTTGTTGCTGCTGGAGTGAAATGTGTTTTAATGTGCGCATTGCTGCGCTTATAATGTCAAGAAATAATAGTTTATCAACATTTTATGTTTAAACGTTCTGATCTGCTGCATGAACCTCATTGCTTTTTAAAGTTTTTGGGAATGCAGCCTAGGCCTACTGGTTAAATGAATTTGGGATCTATTGTCCCACAACTGTCCCAGAGTCTGTTTGGAATAGGCTTTCTTTCTCGCACAGAATGACAAGCTGACCAATAGAATAGGTTCACTTTTCTACTATGGGGGATAGTAGGTTGACATAGGCTAGTGTTTTTGTTGTTCGTTACTCGTCTTGTTGGCTGAGGAAAAGTAAATGTGGGCAGTTATTCTAATGTAGGCGGCGTGTGGGTTTGAAGTTTGGGGAAGCTAATTTTCACCATTTAAAATAATAAAGGATTGCTCGCATTTGCAGACTTATGTAAGATCAACTACTACTCGTAATGTGATGATTAGATTGGATCGTCATAATTTAGGCTAATAATATAACTTAATTACTGTTCACAAAAAAGACTGTTCAATGCAGCTCGAAGTTGCATAGAGTAGACTATATCAGATAGCCTATATTTTTTTCTATTTTCTTTGCACAAGACAATGTTGGCCTTTTTATAAGCACATTTCATGCAATTCTACTTCACTTTATATGACTGAAGACATTATGGGGTATTGTGTGTAGATTGATTAAAATGTGACAAATTACAGGGTGCCTACTCTGCTGACACTGACAGATCAATAAAAACGACGTTGTCTGATTCACATATTTGGCTTACAAAAAAGGGAGACAAAAATACAATATGACGTCCATCTAACCTGGAGGAGGAAATGATTGTCCAAAAACACTGGCACTGAGAGCAATAACAGTGAATATGCACACTCACTGGGCAAATGGCTGATGTTCTCCACTGGTGCCAATAAGATGGGTTACGTTTCGCTCAATTAAGTTGAGAATTTTGATAACTTAACGTCAGATTGGAGTCTTTTCGTTGTCTTCTCTTTACAGCAATAGCCATTTGTTTTCCAAACTGTTTTTGCGAGATGATATTTTGAAATATCGCGATATGCCTGGCTGGGTCTCTCTGCTTTTCACTCAGTCGCAACTCAACAGTCACCTGTTTGGTATTTCTTGCGCTATGTCCAAATTGCGGGCCCTTCTGACTGTAGGCGATGTGATTTAAAACAATTCACAGCTTTAAATTTGTTTTGAGGAAGCTAATGATCCTCTGTGGCCAAATCATGCTTTCTGTATTTCTGTATAGACAGGAGTAAGTTTATACAATTAGTCCATTTTTTGGAATGCTTCCGTTAGCCTTGTTCTAACATCTTTAAATTACTTGTCGGAATTCAGTAAGAATGACGCACGCCGTTGCATCCGAGTTGCATGTCCTGTTAAGATGAATTACCATAAACTAAATGGGATTTCTGTCATTCTGAGAACCCGTGGATGAACGCCCTAATCAGGTTACGCAACCAGTGCATATAGTCCAGTAAATTAAAATGCTGCCGGTCAAATGTCCTAACGGGAACCCTGACCTGCACTAAGCATTGTAAAACTAAGCCTTGTTAGATATTTTCCTGCCTTGTTCAGTGGCCAACTCTGTGGCCTTTTGGTTAGTGTCGGCCCTGAGATTGGAAGGTTGGGAGTTCGATCCCCAGGAGAGTCATACCAAAGACTGTAAAAATGGGACCCGCTACGTCTCTGACTGGCACTCCGCATTAAGGAGATAGATTGGGGGGCCAGGCCCTGTGATAGACTAGCGAAGTACTTGCACATCAAGCTGCATCACGCTACAGAAACAGGAGATAGGCTCCAGCTCCTCTCGTGCAAGGCTACTTACTGCCATGTTCCAGGGTGAGATGAGAACAGCAGAGCAGGAAGTTCTATAATTACCCATGTAGAATGAGCAGAGTCACCGCTGTCTGTCTCACTGAAGGGATACATTAGGACTGCATGTCATTAGAGCCATCGCTCAGTTAGACAGTAGGCTTTGTGCTGCTGAGCTCTAATTTCTTTGGGAGATAGTGTATGTGAGCTATCGACACTCTATTAAACAGGCCATTCCATTTTGTGGGGCATACATTATACAGTGCATTCGAATAGTATTCAGACCATTTCACTTTTTCCACATTTTGTTTTTACGTTACAGCCTGATTCTAAAATATGACAAAGCGAAAACAGGTTGTTTTGACATTTTTGCTAACTTATTACAAATAAAAAAATGGATACCTTGTTTACGTAAGTATTCAGACCCTTTGCTATGAGACTCGAAATTGAGCTCAGGTGCATCCTGTTTCTATTGATCATCCTTGAGATGTTTCTACAAGTTGATTGGAGTCCACCTGTGGTAAATTAAATTGATTGGACATGATTTGGAAAGGCACACACCTGTCTATATAAGGTCCCACAGTGCATGTCCGAGCAAAAACCAAGCCATGAGGTCCAAGGAATTGTCCATGGAGCTCCAAGACAGGATTGTGTTGAGGCACGGATCTGGCGAAGGCTACCAAAACATTTCTGCAGCATTGAATGTCCCCAAGAACACAGTGGCCTCCATCTTAAATGGAAAAAGTTGGCTGGCTACCCAGCCAAACTGATAAATCTGTCGTTCTGCCCCTGAACAAGGCAGTTAACCAACTGTTCCTAGGCCGTCATTGAAAATAAGAATTTGTTCTTAACTGACTTGCCTAGTTAAATAAAGGTGTAAAAAAAAAAGGGCCTTGGTCAGGGAGGTGACCAAGAACCCGATGGTTACTCTGACAGAGCTCCAGAGTTTCTCTGTGGAGATGGGAGAACCTGTTTTTGCTTTGTCATTATGGGGTGCCCAAGAACAGAAAGGCAACCTGCCTAAGTGACTACAGACCCGTAAGCACTCACGTCCGTAGCCATAAAGTGCTTTGAAAGGTTGGTAATGGCTCACATCAACACCATTATCCCAGAAACCCTAGACCCACTCAATTTGCATACTTCCCAAACAGATCCACAGATGATGCAATCTCTATTGCACCCCTCTTTTACGCTGCTGCTACTCTCTGTTTATCATATATGCATAGTCACTTTAACTATCTATTCATGTACATACTACCTCAATTGGGCCGACCAACCAGTGCTCCCGCACATTGGCTAACCGGGCTATCTGCATTGTGTCCCACCCACCACCCGCCAACCCCTCTTTTACGCTACTGCTACTCTCTGTTCATCATATATGCATAGTCACTTTAACCAAATCTACATGTACATACTACCTCAATCAGCCTGACTAACCGGTGCCTGTATGTAGCCTCGCTACTTTTATAGCCTCGCTACTGTATATAGCCTGTCTTTTTACTGTTGTTTTATTTCTTTATTGTTCACCTAATTCCTTTTTTGCACTATTGGTTAGAGCCTGCATTTCACTGTAAGGTCTATTCCTGTTGTATTCGGTGCACGTGACAAATAAACTTTGATTTGATTTGTTGTGTGCAGATTGATAAAAAATATAACATTTTATCCATTTTAGAATAAGGCTGTAACGTAACAAATTGTGGAAAAAGTCAAGGGGTCTGTAGCTCAGTTTGTATTATATATTTTATACAGTCTTTTTTGCTCATCTTTATCAAGGGTCCAATAATTTTGGACCCCACTGTATGTGTGTGTGATAGCCTATCCATGTACAGGCTCACCTTTAGAATAAATGTATTGTGAATTAGGTGAAATTGCTGTGCAATCTATGTGATCAAATAGTTGCACAGTATATGAAATAATTCTACAGACCTCTTCTCTATTGCTGTTCGGAGTGCATAGATAAAGTGATTGTACACTACATGACCAAAGGAATTTTTGGACACCTGCTCGTCGAGCATCTCATTCCAAAATCATGGGCATTAATGTGGAGTTGGTCCCCCCTTTGCTGCTATAACAGCCTCCACTCTTCTGGGAAGGCTTTCCACTCGGTGTTGGAACATTGCTGCGGGGACTTGCTTCCATTCAGCCACAAGAACATTAGTGAGGTCAGGCACTGATGTTGGTCGATTAGGCCTGGCTCGCAGTCAGCGTTCCAATTCATCCCAAAGGTGTTCGATGGGGTTGAGGTCAGGGCTCTGTGCAGGCCAGTCAAGTTCTTCCACACCGGTCTCGACAAACCATTTCTGTTATGGACCTCGCTTTGTGCACGGGTGCATTGTCATGTTGAAACAGGGCCTTCCCCAAACTGTTGCCACAAAGTTGTAAGCACAGAATCGTCTAGAATGTTACTGTATGCTGTAGCATTAAGATTTCCATTCACTGGAACTAAGGGGCCTAGCCCGAACTATGAAAAACAGTCCCAGACCATTATTCCTCCACTTCACGGCTGAGCCGTTGTTGTTCCGAGACGTTTCCACAATAACAGCACTTACAGTTGACCGGGACAGCTCCAGCAAGGCAGAAATTTGACGAACTGACTTGCTGGAAAGGTGGCATCCTATGACGGTGCCACGTTGAAAGTCACTGAGGTCTTCAGTAAGGCCATTCTACTGCCAATGTTTGTCTATGGAGATTGCATGGCTGTGTGCTATATTTTATACACTTGTCAGCAACGTGTGTGGCTGAAATAGGCAAATCCACTAATTTGAAGGGGTGCCCACATACTTTTGTATATAGTGTATATAATTTTCACCCTTTTTCCACGCAGTTTCTGCGGGTGCAGGAGAGGATGAGTGTTCAGGAGGAGCTGGACAAACTGCTCTTCCTCATCTCAGATCAGTCCCTGTCTCTACTGCCAGAGTACCACCAGAGAATCAAGGTATGTCTGACTTCCATTGTCTTAATGCACATCCAATATTCAATTAAAAACTATTCATACAGTAGGTTTCTTCCTCGGTTCCTGCCTTCTATGGAGTTTTTCCTATGGAGTTTTTCCTAGCCACTGTGCTTCTGCCTCTGCATTGCTTGCTCTTTGGGGTTTTAGGCTGGGTATCTGTAAAGCACTTTTTGACAACTGCTGATGTAAAAAGACTTTAGAAAATACATTTCATTTGATTTAAGGTGTAATATGCAGAAATCGCTCCGCCATTTCCTAGTTGCTAAAATCCTAATAGTTTCCCTTATTTCAGTTTGTGACAAAACAAGCTGTCATTGTGTAGAGAATCATTGTACCGTCTAAACCGCTGTGAAATATATTTTCCAGAACCAAAATTATTGTATTTTCAGCTGTTTGAAGCTGGTGTAGTGAACCAAAAGTAAAATACTAAATTTAATTATGAGAAGCATAGAAATAGCACACACAGAACATATCTACTTTGCTTTCAAAGAGAATGACAGATCTATAACTCACATTTCTGTGTGAATTTGGTTGTCGCCCCAAAAAGTGACACATTGTAGCTTTAACTAGTTCATACACATGCAGAGCTCTAAAGTAACATTTTCCATTGGGTGCACCGGTGCTCCCAACTTTAAAAAGTTAGGAGCAAAGCATATAATTTAGAAGCAGCAGAAAATGTTAATTTATTTAATAGATTGAGATATAGCATATGTACATTATAGCTACTTCTGAAGCTCATGTTGTGCCCTAGAAACTAATATTTAACCCTGTAAATACATTTGTTTAATATAAAACGCTCAAATGTTGACACAAATACCTGTATCTGTGCCCCCAGATGTTTGGACATACTGGTAAAGTTACCAGGTTGTTAGCTAGATAGCTAATGAGGTAACAAACATGACTGAACAAGGTGTAAAACAAATGGTTAACGGCTCGTGAAATGTTTTGGAAGTGCCCGCAACATGGTTTATGAATGTAAAATGCTTAAAATGTACCTAAAAACATGAATAATTGATCATCTCTGACGTAAAAGCCTACAAAGTTGCCTGCCATTATGTCAGATCGTGACATTGAGTTCAAATACATTTTTAACTGACCAAATTAAGAATTGTTGTTAACGCACTGCAAAAATGTGTGTGGACCAGAAAGAGGCTCTCTTGCAATGAGGAATTACCATCGTCAGAGAAGTTATAAAACATATCTGCAGATCATTTTTGTCTGGAGCTCAAAAATCTGTAGTAACAGTATGCAAATCAGGGAGCCAAATGAACGACTTGTTCAAAGATCCAATTCTGTTCCCGACATTCACCAAAAATATCTATTTAAAAACAGCCTTTCGTTCGCAAACGATCCATCACCATGTAACACTAGTGTAATAAAGGCATTATCCTCCATCCCCAGGTGCTCCAGTCCCTGCAGTACGTGGACAATAGCGGTGCTGTGCAGCTGAAGGGCAGGGTGGCCTGCCAGATCAGTAGCCATGAGCTGCTCCTCACAGAGCTACTGTTTGAGAATGCCCTGAGTCCCCTGGCCCCTGAGGAGAGCGCCGCCCTGCTGTCCTGTCTGGTCTTTCAACAGAAGACCCAGGTGGAGCCCCACATCACCAACACACTGCAGGAGGTATGGGGGAACTGGGGGGGAGGTTTGGGTTTAGGGGGAGAGGTGGAGAGGGGTAGGGATGAGAGTGTGAGAGAATGCATTTCCTTGGTTCCTTGGGTCCTTTTTTTTGCCTCTTCAAAACTTATTGAATGAGAAGATCAGAGGTCACTCCCCTCTGACCTCATCCAATGGGTTTTGAGGAGAGAGGACGCAAGGAATTTAATGAAATGCAATTGAGATTCTCCCTGTGTGTTGGGGTGGTAGAATGTGCTTGGTTGTCTACTGGGGTAGGGTTGAGGTTACACTTTTGTGTTTTTGTGTCTGTCCCCTATGTGTTATAGTTGTGAAGGTTGTGCAACAATTTTTTTCTCCCCCATCTACACTCAGTACCCCATAATGACAAAATGAAAACATGTTTTTAGAAATATTTGTCAATTTATTGAAAATGAAATTCAGAAATATCTCATATACATAAATATTCACACCCCTTAGTGAATGCTTTGCAGAAGCACGTTTGGAAGTGATTATAGCTGTGGGTTTTGCATCAAATGCAAAATGAATCATACCGGCTGTATTTCTGTATTGTGAAAGTTATATATCTTAACTTGATTGCTGACATACAAATAAATGTGGGACTATATCAACAATGGACTAATGAAACAAATACCAACAAATAGTTTTTGGTTTGTGATTTCCTTTAAAACCTCTTATGGATCCCTTCACGCACCAATCCCTTTAGCGGGATTGATTTGACAATATCCAGTGAAATGGCAGCGCGCCAAATTCAAACTACAGGTATATCAATATTCAACATTCACGAAAATATATGTGTAATACATCAAAATAAAGCTTAACTTCTTGTTAATCCAGCCGCTGTGTCAGATTTCAAAAAGGCTTTATGGCGAAAGCAGACCATGCGATTATCTGAGGACAGCCCCCCGCATACAAACACATGAAAATTATTTCAACTAAGCAGGTGCGCCACAAAAGTCAGAAATAGCGATATAATTAATGCCTTACCTTTGATGATCTTCTTCTGTTGAGACTCCAAAATGTCCCAGAAACATCACAAATGGTCCATTTGTTCGATAATGTCCTTCTTTATGTCCCAAAAATGTCAATTTATTTGGCGCGTTTCATTCAGAAATACACCGGTTTCAACTCGCCCAACATGCCTACAAAGTATCTAAGAAGTTACCTGTAAACTTGGTCCAAACATTTCAAACAACGTTCCTAATCCAACCTCAGGTACCCTAAAACGTAAATAATCGATACAATTTAAGACGGAATAAACTGTTTCTAATACCAGATAACAACAACGTGAAGTGCGTTCCAGTTCACGCGCACCAAAACAGTAGAGTCCACCTGGAGTGACACTTACAATGAATAGCCCTACTTCTTCATTTCTCAAAAGAAAAACATCAACCAATTTCTAAAGACTGTTGACATCTAGTGGAAGCCATAGGAACTGCAACCAGGTTCCTCATAAATAGGGCTTCCCATGGAAAACACAATGACCTCAAAAATGTTTTTCCCTGGATGGATTGTGCTCGGGGTTTTGCCTGCCAAATCAGTTCTGTTATACTCACAGACATTATTCTAACAGTTTTAGAAACTTCAGAGTGTTTTCTATCCAAATCTGCTAATTATATGCATATCCTAGCTTCTGGGCCTGAGTAGCAGGCAGTTTACTTTGGGCACGCTTTTCATCCGGACGTGAAAATACTGCCCCCTAGGCCAAAGAGTAACACTGCAAAAAAAATGTGGCAAAGAAATAAACTTTTTGCCCTGAATACGAAGCATTATTGTTTGGGGAATATTTTCAAACAGGATGCATGTTTTGGAATATTTTTATTCTGTACACGGTTCCTTTTTAATTTTTATTTCACCTTTATTTAACTAGGCAAGTCAGTTAAGAGCAAATTCTTATTTTCAATGACGGCCTAGGAACAGTGGGTTAACTGCCTTGTTCAGGGGCAGAACGACAGATTTGTACCTTGTCAGCTCGGGGATTCGATCTTGCAACCTTTTGGTTACTAGCCCAATGCTCTAACCACTAGGCTACCCTGCCGCCCGCTTTTCACTCTGTCATTTAGGTTAGTACTGTGGAGTAACTACAATGTTGTTGATCCATCCTCCATTTTCTCATATCACAACCATTAAACTCTGTAACTGTTTTAAAATCACCATTGGCCTAATGGTGAAATCCCTGAGCAGTATCCTTCCTCTCCAGCAGCTGAGTTAGAAAGGACGCCTGTATCGTTGTCGTGACTGGGTGTATTGATATACCATCCAAAGTGTCATTAATAACAGGATATGCTCAAAAGGATATTCAGTGTGCTTTTTACACATCTGCCAATCGGTCTTTGTGGTTTAATCTGTGTTTTAAAATCACTGCTCGATTGAGGGACCTTACATATAATTGTAAGTGTGGGGTTACAGAGATGGGATTGTCATAAAGAAATCATGTTAAACACTATTATTGAACATGGAATGAGTCCATGTAACTTATTATGGAATTTGTTAAGCACATTTTTACTCCTGAACTTATTTAGGCTTGCCATAACAAGTGGTTGAATACTCATTGACTCAGCTTTCAATTTTGTATTCAATTGTAAATCATTCTACAAACAAAATTCCACCTTGACATTATGGAGTATTGTGTGAAGATCAGTAACACAACATCTCATTTAAATCTATTTTTAATTCAGGCTGTAACACAACAAAATGTGGAGAAAGTAAAGGGGTGTGAATACTTTCTGAAAGCACTAACTATACATTTCAATGTGTCATCTGTAATGTACATGGATGGAGGATGGACATGTTGGCTTCTGAGTTTTAGTAGTACCAGCCTAGCCGCGCCACTGGTGACACACACACTGGTTTGAGCTCAGGCTAGACGCACACAGCTGTCTTACCCCGCAGCAAGGGCGCCACACCCGATACACACTCCCCTGAACACAGCCCTGAAACATGGAAGTGCTCTAAAGAGGGCTGAATTAGTGATGGGCGAGGCGAGAGCCATGTCTGGAGTGGTTTATAAAGGTGCCATCCAAGGGGCGAGCAGCAAGGAACAGTGATCACTGACAGGGAAAACAATCACCCAACACAGGTAACAGGGCTCCGAGTGGGATTTCAGATGACGTGCAGCTTAACACTTAACAGAGGGGAGGCTGAGGTTGAAGTGGAGTGGGCAAAGTAAGGCGGATGTGATTGGAAAGTGTCACGTGTTTAAGTGCTCCTTGTATGACTAATCTGTATCTGTCTGCCTTTCTCTATCCTTCCTCCTCTCTCTCGCTCTCAATCTCTACTCTTCTCTGTCCTTCTCCTTGTATTAACCCACTTTTGACCGTGCCCCATTACTACCTCCCTAATTACTACCTCATATCACTCTCCTCTCTCTCTCCTTTCTTTCTCTTTCTTTCTTTGCCCTTCTCCTTACATTACCCCACTCTGTCTGTGTGCCCCGTCTATTACTTTCTTCTTTTGCCACATCTCTCCCTCCCTCTCTCCTTTCCTCTCTCCCATAGGGTATTGAGAGAGTGCTGGCAGTGGCCCAGCGTATTGGGGAACTGCAGAGGGACTGTGGGATAACCCAGACAGCTGAAGAATTTGTGGGCCAGTTCAAGTTTGGCCTGACCGAAGTGGTATACTGCTGGGCCAGAGGCATGGTGAGTGGCGTAAGCTAACTGTAATTTTAGACTCTTCTTGATTGACCTCATTTCAATCAAGACACTCGTGGACAGTTTCCTGGACACAGAATAAGCCTAGTCCTGGACCGAAAAGCATGTCCATTTTAAAGTACTTTGTACTCCAGAACTAGGCTTAATCCCATGTCCTGGAACCTGGCCCCTCAAAGCTCCATGAACCTGGCTCCTCAAAACTCCATAAACCTGGCCCCAAAAAGATCTTCACCAGGAGCTAGGTTTCTATCCAATTGGGGGGGCATCAATTATCTGCAGATAAGTGATAAAAAGATTATCCGAAGATGGTAATTCCTCAGTGCAGAAACAATATATTGAGGAGAGAGCCTCATTCTGGTCCACGCAAATTTTTTCGGTGAGTTAAATTGACAAAGGTAGGCAACGTTTTAAGTTTTACATTAGAGATTGACAATTTTTTCATGGTTTTAGGTACATTTCTAAGCATTACTGAATGAAGAGCCATTTGGGAGCCAAATGAACAGCTCTTTTAGGTGAATGGAGCCAAGTGATCCGGGTCACAGAAAAGACTCTAAATGCCCATCACTGTGCAACAGAGCTCAAAGGGGACACTGGTGTCTTAAAAGGGCAATGATATACACAACATGACCAAAAGTATGTGGACAACACCTCGTCAAACATCTCATTCCAAATTCATGGGCATTAATATGTAGTTGGTCCCCCCTTTGCTGCTTTAACAGCCTTCACTCTTCTGGAAAGGCTTTCTATTAGACGTTGGAACATTGCTGCGGGGTCATGTGTCACCGAATATGTCGTACTCTTCGGCGAATATGTCGTATGTGAGAGAGAAGGACCAAGGCGCAGCGGGATTGTGGATGCTCATGTTTTAATTCAAAAAAGGAGTAAAGCATCCACTGGAAAAACAATGCACACGACAGGAACAGTCTTACAGGCATACAAAAACGCAGTGCAAGAACAATTCCCCACAACCCCAAAGACAAACACACACACCTATATAGGACTTCCAATCAAAGGCAACTATACACACCTGCCTTCAATTGGAAGTCCCAATCACCAACACAACATTCAACAAACACAAACCACCTGCCACATCCTGACCAAGACTAAGCAATACGCCCTCTGCTGGTCAGGACGTGACAGTACCCCCCCCCCCCCCCCCCCTCAAGGTGCAGACTCCGGGATGCACCTAAAAAAGAAAAACACAAGAAAATCCCCAATACCCCAACAAAACCAACAAACAATAACCCCTAAACAAAAAAGGGAGGGAAGGGAGGGTGGCTGCCGTCACCGACGGCACTGTGCTACACCCCCCCTCCCCAACCCACCTATATTCTGGAGGTGGCTCCGGTTCTGGCAGCTCGGGGCAGTCTGGTCACTCTGGCAGCTCCGGTCAGTCTGGCCACTCTGGCAGCTCCGGCAGTCTGGCCACTCTGGCAGCTCCGGTCAGTCTGGCCACTCTGGCAGCTCCGGTCAGTCTGGCCACTCTGGCAGCTCCGGTCAGTCTGGCCACTCTGGCAGCTCCGGTCAGTCTGGCCACTCTGGCAGCTCCGGTCAGTCTGGCCACTCTGGCAGCTCCGGTCAGTCTGGCCACTCTGGCAGCTCCGGGCAGTCTGGCCACTCTGGCAGCTCCGGGCAGTCTGGCAGCTCCGGGCAGTCTGGCAGCTCCGGGCAGTCTGGCCACTCTGGCAGCTCCGGGCAGTCTGGCCACTCTGGCAGCTCCGGGCAGTCTGGCCACTCTGGCAGCTCCGGGCAGTCTGGCCACTCTGGCAGCTCCGGTCAGTCTGGCCACTCTGGCAGCTCCGGGCAGTCTGGCCACTCTGGCAGCTCCGGGCAGTCTGGCAGCTCCGGGCAGTCTGGCAGCTCCGGGCAGTCTGGCAGCTCCGGGCAGTCTGGCCACTCTGGCAGCTCCGGGCAGTCTGGCCACTCTGGCAGCTCCGGGCAGTCTGGCCACTCTGGCAGCTCCGGGCAGTCTGGCCACTCTGGCAGCTCCGGGCAGTCTGGCCACTCTGGCAGCTCCGGGCAGTCTGGCCACTCTGGCAGCTCCGGGCAGTCTGGCCATTCTGGCAGCTCCGGGCAGTCTGGCCATTCTGGCAGCTCCGGGCAGTCTGGCAGCTCCGGGCAGTCTGGCCGCTCTGGCAGTTCCGGGCAGTCTGGCCGCTCTGGCAGTTCCGGGCAGTCTGGCCGCTCTGGCATCTCCTGGCAGTCGGGCCGCTCTGGCGGCTCCTGACTGGCGGGCGGCTCTGGCGGCTCCTGACTGGCGGGCGGCTCTGGCGGCTCCTGACTGGCGGGCGGCTCTGGCGGCTCCTGACTGGCGGGCGGCTCTGGCGACGTACGACTGGCGGGCGGCTCTGGCGACTTACGACTGGCGGGCGGCTCTGGCGACTTACGACTGGCGGGCGGCTCTGGCGACTTACGACTGGCGGGCGGCTCTGGCGACTTACGACTGGCGGGCGGCTCTGGCGACTTACGACTGGCGGTCGGCTCTGGCGACTTACGACTGGCGGGCGGCTCTGGCGACTTACGACTGGCGGGCGGCTCTGGCGACTTACGACTGGCGGGCGGCTCTGGCGACTTACGACTGGCGGGCGGCTCTGGCGACTGTTGACTGGCGGGCGGCTCTGGCGACTGTTGACTGGCGGGCGGCTCTGGCGACTGTTGACTGGCGGGCGGCTCTGGCGACTGTTGACTGGCGGGCGGCTCTGGCGACTGTTGACTGGCGGGCGGCTCTGGCGACTGTTGACTGGCGGGCAGCTCTGGTGACTGTTGACTGGCACTCCAGTCTTGCCCCGTCAAACAGCCCTTGTGCCCCCCCCCCTAAAGAAATCTTGGGGGTGCCTCTCGGTCTCCCTTACCCGTCGTGTTCCCCAGTCCGCGCCAGACTTCTTCCGCTGCTTGGTCCTGGTTTGGTGGGGAATTCTGTCACCGAATATGTCGTACTCTTCGGCGAATATGTCGTATGTGAGAGAGAAGGACCAAGGCGCAGCGGGATTGTGGATGCTCATGTTTTAATTCAAAAAAGGAGTAAAGCATCCACTGGAAAAACAATGCACATGACAGGAACAGTCTTACAGGCATACAAAAACGCAGTGCAAGAACAATTCCCCACAACCCCAAAGACAAACACACACACCTATATAGGACTTCCAATCAAAGGCAACTATACACACCTGCCTTCAATTGGAAGTCCCAATCACCAACACAACATTCAACAAACACAAACCACCTGCCACATCCTGACCAAGACTAAGCAATACGCCCTCTGCTGGTCAGGACGTGACATCATGCTTCCATTCAGCCAGAAGCGCATTGGTGAGGTCGGGTACTGATGTTGGGTGATAAGGCCTGGCTCGCAGTCGGCGTTCCAATTTAACCCAAAGGTGTTCCATGGGTTTGAGGTCAGGGCTCTTGACAAACCATTTCTGTATGGACCTTGCTTTGTGCACGGGGGCATTATCATGCTGAAACCGGAAAGGACCTTCCCCAAACTGTTGCCACAAAGTTAGAAGCACAGTATCGTCTAGAATGTCATTGTATGCTGTAGCGTTATGATGAAAAACATCCCCAAACCATTATTCCTCCATTATCCCGCACTTTGCATTGGTGCAGGTAGCGTTCTCCTGCCCATCCTGCCAGATGGTGAAGCGTGATTAATCACTTCAGAGAACGAGCTTCCACTGCTGCAGAGTCCAATGGCGGCGAGCTTTCCACCACTCTTGGCTTCTGTGCGGCTGCTCAGCCATGGAAACCCATTTCATAAATCTCCCGACAAACAGTTCTTGTGCTGACGTTGCTTCCAGAGGCAGTTTGGAACTCTGTAGTGAGTGTTGCAACCGAGTACAGGCAATTTTTGAGCTTGTATGGCCTACCACTTCACGGCTGAGCCGTTGTTGCTCATAGACGTTTCCACTTCACAATAACAGCACTTACAGTTCACCGTGGCAGCTCTAGCAGGGCAGAAATTTGACGAACTGACTTGTTGGAAAGGTGGCATCCTATGACGGTGCCACGTTGAAAGTCACTGAGCTCTTCGGTAAGGCCATTCTACTGCCAATGTTTGTCTATGGAGATTGCATGGCTGTGTGCTCGATTTTATACACCTGTCAACAACAGATGTGGCTGAAATAGCCGAATCCACAAATTTGAAGGGGTGTCCACATACTTTTGTATATATAGTGTACTTTGTAATATTTTTTTTATTTATATTTATAATAAGTTAATAATAATGATAACAATCAGGATGTTGTGTCCAATGGGGTAAATGCAGATGGATAAACCCCATGTTTCAGCCTGTGTACATGTTATAGCCACTATGCTACAGGTGATGAAGCTTATTGCTAATAACACATCTAATAGACTCCATGCATGGTCCAATATGCTAAAATAATTCTAACTGCGTTTTCACCAATATGTTTTGGGGCTTTTAAAAAGTCATCAGAACGGAGCTTCTCAGACTGAAATTGGCCGAACTCACAGTTTAATACATGTACAAAATGATCCCTAAAAGCACGATGGTCATGACTTTCTTACATGAAAGGGGAGGTTAACTTGGCTCCAGACAATCGATCTGAGATCGACTTAAGTTTCAGTCATGGGATTAGTTTTTTATTTAATCCCTGCTTCCACCACCCTGTGAAGTTCTTCATAACTTATTTCTTCTGTAGTCTAATTATCTGCATGGTTTCCCGAGTCGTAGTGGTACGACCACACATAGTGTTGTCGAGTGACACCAAGTTTAGTTCGATACGATGGTTATTATATCAATATTTGTGCATGAAGGCACTTCCACCGCCATTTCTCGCATAATTAATTTTACCGACATAAAAAGATCCCACCATGTCGAACGAACAAATGATCTGTCGGCATTTATGAAACTTCCTGTTTCCATCACAGCCGTCGTGATTTTTTTAATACGGTATGACTTTACTCATAAAAATTGTGGATGGAAACGTGGTTACTGATGATGGTCTTTTCAACACACAAGTTCGTACCAAATTATTGCCTGATGATCTTCTGAACTTCCTAATACCTTTCTGATTTCAGTTACTTCAAACCATATTTCCTTCAAATTGAAATACTGTCAAAACTACTGGCAGATTGATTTGAAATAGACTGTCATAGCCCCTTTCAAAAAAACGTTAACATTTGCTTTGATTACATCGCCTTTTTTACTTAATGGAGTCGCAATTTTTTTTAGATATATAAAAAATGGGGTCATGGGCCAAAAACGTTTGGGGACCCCTGCTGTACTTTATCTTAACTTTAAACTAACTAGTATATGTCACACCTTAGAGAGCCTTTAGGGGTGATTTGGGTGGGCATTCTAGTTTTTCTATTTCTTTGTTGGCCGGGTATGGTTCCCAATCAGAGGCAGCTGTCTATCGTTGTCTCTGATTGGGGATCATACTTAGGCAGCCTTTTTTCCCACCTTAGTTTGTGGGATCTTTTTTTTGGTACTGTGCTGTATGCCCTACTGAACGTTACGTTTTCGTTTGTATTTGTTTTGTTTCGGTGTTCATTTAATACATTTAAAATGTACGCCTACCACGCTGCACCTTGGTCCGATCCTTCAATCAACGAACGCAACAGTATCCCTACTTCCTAGCCTATTTATTTAAAAAGAGATGCAGAGTGTCGGGGTGGCAGGTAGCCTAGTGGTTAGAGCATTGGGCCAGTAACCGAACGGTTTCTAGATCTAATCTCCGAGCTGACAAGGTAAAAAGCTGTCGTTCTGTCCCTGAATAAGACCGTTAACCCACTGTTTCTAGGTGTTTCTAGGCCGTCATTGTAAATAACAATTTGTTCTTAACTGACTTGCCTTGTAAAATAAAAGTAAAAAATACAGGGGAGACCAAGAAGGCAGCAGTCCTGTACTCAACTGTGTCTAAATTAACTGGTACATTTTCCTATTTCCTACCCCAGCCATTTGCAGAGATTGCGCAGTTAACAGACGTCCAGGAGGGCACGGTGGTGCGCTGCATCCAGAGACTAGACGAGGTGCTGAAGGAGGTGCGCCAGGCAGCACGCATCGTGGGAGACTCGGTCTTGGGCAGCAAGATGGAGAAGGCCTCCCTGGCCATTCGCAGAGACATCGTGTTCACTGCTTCGCTCTACACACACTGAGATGAGAATGGGGGGGGGGGGAAGAGGGAGAGAGAGAGAGGGTGTAGATAGTGTTTGCATTGTAGGTGAAAGAGTGTGGAGAGGATGTAGGTACGGTATTGTAGGTGAGAGAGTGCCAAGGTGCCTGAGCCAAGTCCCAAGCTCGATCAATGTGTGTGAGCATGGTGGGAGAACGGGTGAGTGTATGAGGGAGGGGTGTGTTTGTGTGCACGTTTGTGTGCGAGTGTATGGACATACTATTGTTTACGTGAGTCCTAATTAAATTCCTTGACATGGAAAGGGAATGCTCTTAAACAAATCAGACCAAAGTAGTAATGATGATGAAATTATTTGTAATTTATTGTACAGTAATAAAATCCACTGTGGACTACCATTTTAGAGTGCTTTGATTTTAGCAATTGTCCCCCAAGGGCTCCTGTGATTATGTCTGAGTAAGTGGCTGTATGCATGAGTTTGACATTGGTTTAAACATTATGACACTGCTAACTATTGCCCTTGCTGTATACTGTAGGAACAACAATCTGTACATATCCTATTCTGTGAAACAATGTCATTTACAGTCAACTATCTAACCCTAATCAAAGTCATGATCCCTTCTAGACTCATGCTCATGTTATGACAGCAAGATGATTCTCAAAACTTCCTACAGCATCCACGGGTATAAAGAGTTGTCAGCATAGCATAAAAAGTATTCAAATCCAATATCCGGTCACCTCTTTAAAAGGTTTGTGTCGGATTTTCCAGCTCAGTGGCATATGTATTTCCAGTCTCGGCTGTCTCTTTAAGACAACGATAGCTTTGTGTCTGATTAATTCAATGTAACGAGAGATGCATTGGAGAAACCTATTTTCCGCTGTAACTGATGTACCAGCTACAGAGAGTGTGAAAAAGCTTGACATTTCTTTCCTATTGGTCATGATCATCGGATAATCCAATTGGCGGTTATCATATACTAAAGTTATAACGTGATACCGTTATTATAGGCAACGGATGTGGGGATTTAAAAAAAAAAATGGATTTAAATTAGCTGGAAATTAAGTCATCATTTTTCTGTTAGAGGGTTTACCAGAAGTCGTATTGGAGGAATAAGAATATTTACATTACATTGTTTGGAGGGGAGTTTTATTCTGACTGCACGAAATGTCTGAAAAACACGGTAAGCTTTTTTTCTCTTGTTCTGTTGCGTCTTTAATGTCAGCACTGTAATTGATAATTGAGCCAATTCTTCACCTCCCCCGCTGTCTATTCTCTCTGTTGGATTGTGATAAATGTGTACATTTGGGATAATTATTTGACTATAGGTTGTTTTGGTGTTTTTTGTTGTTGTGGTGCATAACTAACAATTGGCTACTTGGTGACGTATGCTATCTCTGTTTTCATCTCTGTTTTCACCTCCCCATGTCAACATCTCTGACAAACTCATCCTTCTATTTATCTGCATGCCCTACATCTGTAGTCTGCTATGTTTTTTTATTCCCAATAGGGTACGCTCTATTTAATTGCCTATGCATGTACATTTATTTAAATAACTACAATGAAATAAGGGTTTGTGTGCGTGTGTTTCCCTGAGTGTGGGTGGATTTGCGTGCGTTTGTACAGTGTATCAGGGCGAAGAAACGAGAGCGTGTGATGTTAACATAAGAAATGCAGCACAATAATTTGCTTCATTTCTCTTTTTAACTCCCCTGGATTCATTGTATCCTAGGAGGTTACCAAGGTAAGAGCCATGCTACTGAGTGAGATGCCTCCCTAATTCTAAATGAAACCCTATAGCACAGAAACAGGTTTCGGTTGGAAAAGCCCTGTATAGAGGCCCGCCGTGCATGTTCATGGCATGCACATCACCCCAATGAATGAAGTTTATAGGCTATATAGCTGTATCATGTGATAGACAGACAGCTGAGGTTTTCTTTTATGTATTGAATAGACAGAACATTGTAATCCAATATGGATGATAAGACATGCCAGATATAATCGTATTGTTCATTATGGAGAGATGGCAACAGATATAGGACTATTCCCCCTCTCAAAGGAATCGGCTAATCTTAATTATTGACACCCAAAGAAATCCTATCATAATTTGACTAGAGATCTACAACATAAGACATTTGGAATGCTCAAACAATATATGTTCTTTGATGTTCTTTGAGTAGTATGCTATCTGGTATATGCCTTAGTTGTGAATGGGCCATTAATTCAAACAGTCAATGAAAATATACATTAGTGCATTAGGAGTTCATATGGATCTGATAGTGAACTATCACATATCCCCCATCCATCCACTATAACCCTTCCTTTCTTCACTGTTGTCCTCTCCTTTTTCACTTGACTATGTCTCCCATTGCATCCTATGAAACAGATTTCCCTGTTTCACATTCAGTTCCTGATGTGCGCCATGTACCCTTGAAAGGTGTCCCTCCCGCTGTGTCAGGATCCCATCCCCCTTCTGTGTCTGAGTGGTCTTACTTTGGCTGTGGTGACAGTGTTAGTGGGTTATGTAATGGTGTGTGTATCCCCAAGCACAACTCTCTCTCTCTGTCTCTCTCTGTCTGCCTCATCAACTGCTGAGTAGGCTAGTCAGCATGCTGTGTATTGCTGTACTGTACAAAGTCAACCTGGCTACTGTGTGAACGTGGTGCTTTTTGTTTCTCTTTGTGTGTGAAATGTATTCAACATTTTCACACTACATACGTTCGTGTGATTTACATACCCGTAGGTGACAAACCTATTATAGTGCTTGTATTGCGTAAGCGGTGACCAAAATGTCAGAGTGATGGCTAGTTAGATAACATTTCTGCCGACTCTTCACTCACTCACTCACTCACTCACTCACTCACTCACATATTTATTTCTCTCTCTAATTTCTTTCCATCTCTTCCACTCTCAGGTCTGGAGGACTCCAATCGGCAGGCCATGTCCCAACCCATGCAGCAAATGCAGCCCCCTCCATACCTTCCCTCCCAGGACCCTAACATGGGCCAACAACACCCCAACATGCAGCACCCCAACATGCAGCACCCCAACATGCAGCACCCCAACATGCAGCACCCCAACATGCAGCACCCCAACATGCAGCACCCCAACATGCAGCACCCCAACATGGGCCCTCCGCCCGGCTGTGGCCTCCAGCCCAACTACCCCCCTCCACCCCCGCCCCCTGGCTCCGATGGCTACCAGGAGACCCAGTTCCACAATGGCTCCTACGGACACCCAGGGGCCCCACAGGGCTACACAGTCCAGACCCAGGGCCCGGGAGGGGGGGTCCCACACGCCCCTGTAGGGTATTTTCAACCAGGATACCCTCTCCAGCTGCAGCCCTGCACAGCCTATGTTCCTGTCTACCCCATGGCGTCGGTGAGTCAGTGTATTCATCTACGATAGCAGTAATTATTCCAAAGCATTTTGTGTTTGCCGAAAAGAGAACGAAGCATATGAGGGTGGTATGCTCACCTGAATCTTTAGAACACCGGTGCTGGGTGGGCAAAAATATACAAGAACGGAAAGGCCCGCACAAGGTATAATGCTGCTCCCCAGTGTTTTACTTCTGCACCATGATACATTCTGTAAGGGATAATCAACAAGGGGTTAATGCTCTAGAATGCCCTTCAAGCCAATCAGAAACAAGTATTCAACTATGCCATGGCATATGTTTTTGTATCATCATAATGCAGTAGTAAATCACTGTGGAGCGGACGCAGCATTATAGTGACCTGGCATTTCCTTTCTTAATCGAATGGAGAATGAGTCACCCACACAGCCAATTTCCATTGGTTCTTAGATTAAGGCTGTGGAAAGTAAACATTGGTTTGCTGCTCTTGAGGGGTACAGAGAAATCCCAAAAGGCTTTTCCAAGGTCAGTGGCCATGAAGAGATCAAGCATCTCACCGTAGGAGTACTGGTTTTGGATCAGTTTTGCCATGTAGATCACAATGAATAAGATTACATGGACAAGGGGGGACCTGATCCTAGATAAGCACTCCTACTCTGAGATGTTTGATACATCTCTCTCTCTCTCTCTCTCTCTTTCACTCTCTCACTGACTCTCTCACTCAGGGACAGCCCTACCAGGGGATGCCCCAGGGTCAGATGGGCATGCAGATGCCCCATGGCATCGCCCTGATGGAGCCCCGGCGCCCGCCTCACGACTACCTGCCAATCGCTGTGCTCACCACCGTCTGCTGCTTCTGGCCCACAGGAATCATAGCCATCATCAAGGCAGTACAGGTTGGTGTTAGGCTAGCACAGAATTGTCTGCACAATATGTTTGTTAGCTAGCCAGTAATTTTTTGTGAAATTATTGATTGTTTTGTTGTTTCTCTGTTTTACCGTATTATGTTTATTTATTATATGCTGGCTTTGTTGGTTAGCCTGATCGCTATGCACAAGACTCTACAACAGTCTACATCATGTAATTGCAGCGTTGTTTACACAGGCTAAAATTGATTTTTGCAATGGGCTTCCTACCGATTTGTTTGAGTTGAGCTAAACTGACAGCCAGGCATAGATAGCCCTGCAAACCTGGGTCTTGAACCATTAGTATTGTTATTGTTATGGTTGTTTAATTTAAGGCCTGATAAACTGTCTTTTGTGGCTTTTTGTGTGAGTATGTGCGGTTGTCAACACCACTCTCTCCCTCTCTCAACTAAATTCATAAACGGCATGAAATAGATTCTATAAATATGGCCAAGCACTCCAAAAACCATAGTTTGTGAGGGGAAAAAACATTCTCTCTCTCTCCCTCCTTCCCTCCCTCAGGTGCGTACAGCAGTGGCCAGGGGGGACATGGTGACGGCAGAGATAGCGTCCCGCGAGGCGCGTAACTTCTCCTTCATCAGCCTGGCGGTGGGCATTGCCTCCATCGTCCTGTGTACCATCCTCACCGTGGTAGTCATCATCGCCTCCCAACACCATGACGATGACTGGGAACCCTAATACCTAACGCAGTGTGGCATCATGGGATATGTAGCTTTGGGTGGAGATTGAAGAATAAGAGCACCGGAATTCACTCTCTGAAACTGGTATGTTATATTGGGGTATATATATATATATATATATATATGCACCCTGTGTACTGTATATACAGTACTGACCTGACCTACTGACTACTAATGGGTTGAGAACCAATCACACTTATATTCAATTGCCAAAACAAATAGGTACACATTATTTGCCAGTATTACTTACCATTTACACTCGGATATAATAGCGCTCCATAGCACTTATGGGGGAAACAGAGTACATACACAGAGGCATTAAAGGGCAATTACACCACATTTCAACCTCATTTTCATTATCTATAGCACAGTACCAGTGTCTACATTTGTGAAAATGTTGCATGACATCATCAAAAGTACAAAGAAATAACAACTGTGATTTTCAAAAACTATGAGATTCACAGTGATGTGGGGAGTAAGAAAATGCCCTCCCTCTGGCTAGAAACTCATTGCAGGTTTTGAAAATCACAGTTTTTCTTACTTTTACTCCTGCCTTGTGATGTCACAGAATAATTTTTAGGACCTTCTTCTCTTTTTAACCACAGATCATAGAAACGTGCAATTTTCACATATGTAGACACTGGTATGGTGCTGGAGATAATGAATATGAGGTTGAAAAGTGGCAGAATTGCCCTTTAACTATGAATTACAGATTAATTTATGGTCCCCTTGAACCTAGGTAGACCAAACCATGGATCACACTGTATCTTGATAAACTATTTAAGCCTTCACAAAACTGCCAAATAGATCACAAATCATGACTGACATTAGTGCCATATATAATTAGTATTGTGTAAAGAGGTTGTTTTGAATTACTTCTAATATAAATACTTTTATTGAATTGTGTTTAGTCATTTATAGTTTTTGATTTATGATTTTCATAAACACCCGCCATCTAACGATAGTATTTTTAAAATATTGATTAAATGGATAGTATAAATTATAGTATAAGACTGCCAAACAGACGTAGGTATGGAGGGATACAAATGATCAGTATTCATTTTACACACAATCAAATGGAAAGTAAATGAAGACATATTGTCTTATTATGAGATTAATATATGAAAATTGTGAAAAAAGATGGAGATTTTTCTCGTTGGATGAATGACATCTCTATTTAAAGTTGTGCTGATGGAGGGATACACCATAGGGTGTACTGTGTCGGTGTCTTTTTCCCCGCCTTTTTTTTACATGACATGGACTTTTTTAGCTACAAATTGTTTGTTGCATAAGATTGTTTAATACTTGTTCACTTTATTTATTTATGTATTTATGTATATTATAATTTATTAGTTTATTTATAATATTTATTTTTCATAGATTATTAGCATGTCACCATTGTGTTTTAGTTGAAATCAATAGTTTATTGTATCCCTATTGGCCTAGAAAACCTTAACTAAACTCAGCAAAAAAAGAAACGTCCTCTCACTGTCAACTGCGTTTATTTTCAGAAAACTTAACATGTGTAAATATTTGTATGAATATAAGATTCAACAACTGAGACATAAACTGAACAAGTTCCACAGACATGTGACTAACAGAAATGGAATAATGTGTCCCTGACCAAAGGGGGGGTTAAAATCAAAAGTAACAGTCAGTATATGGTGTGGCCACCAGCTGCATTAAGTACTGCAGTGTTGCCAGTTCTTGCTGTGAGATGTTACCCCACTTTTCCACCAAGGCACCTGCAAGTTTCCTGACATTCCCTAGCCCTCACCCTCTGATTCAACAGGTCCCAGACGTGCTCAATGGGATTGAGATCCAGGCTCTTCGCTGGCCATGGCAGAACACTGACATTCCTGTCTTGCAGGAAATCACGCACAGAACGAGCAGTATGGCTGGTGGCATTGTCATGCTGGAGGGTCATGTCAGGATGAGCTTGCATCATGTGGATGAGGGAGGAGGATGTCTTCCCTGTAACGCACAGCGTTGAGATTTCTTGCAATGACAACAAGCTCAGTCCGATGATGCTGTGACATCGCCCCAGACCATGACGGACCCTCCAACTCCAAATCGATCCCGCTCCAGAGTACAGGCCTCGGTGTAATGCTCATTCCTTCGACGATAAACGCGAATCCGACCATCACCCCTGGTGAGAGAAAACCGCGACTCGTCAGTGAAGAGCAATTTTTGCCAGTCCTGTCTGGTCCAGTGACGGTGGGTTTGTGCCCATAGGCGACGTTGTTGCCGGTGATGTCTGGTGAGGACCTGTCTAACAACAGACCTACAAGCCCTCAGTCCAGCCACTCTCAGCCTATTGCGGACAGTCTGAGCACTGATGAAGGGATTGTGCGTTCCAGGTGTAACTCGGGCAGTTGTTGTTGCCATCCTGTACCTGTTCCGCAGGTGTGATGTTCGGATGTACCGATCCTGTGCAGGTGTTATTACACGTGGTCTGCCACTGCGAGGACGATCAGCTGTCCGTCCTGTCTCCCTGTAGCGCTGTCTTAGGCGTCTCACAGTACGGACATTGCAATTTATTGCCTTCGCCACATCTGCAGTCCTCATGCCTCCTTGCAGCATGCCTAAGGCACGTTCACGCAGGGACCCTGGGCATCTTTCTTTTGGTGTTTTTCAGAGTCAGTAGAAAGGCCTCTTTAGCGTCCTAATTTTTCATAACTGTGACCTTAATTGCCTAACGTCTGTAAGCTGTTAGTGTCTTAACGACCGTTCCACAGGTGGATGCTCATTAATTGTTTATGGTTCATTGAACAAGCATGGGAAACAGTGTTTAAACCCTTTACAATGAAGATCTGTGAAGTTATTTGGATATTTACAAATTATCTTTGAAAGACAAGGTCCTTAAAAAGGGACGTTTCTTTTTTTGCTGAGTTTACATTACATTTGATGACGTTTGTGATGACTTGCACTTCCCAGCGTTGACATAGCACAGAAACTGACATAATTACTTTGTACACCTTGGCTAATGTCAGCAGGCTTAGAATTGTTTTTATACACTCCAATAGAAAATTGTATAATTGTAGAAATAGACACATTTAGAACAAAAGTTGCTTGTCTAATTGAAGTGGTTGATCCATTTTCTAATTCCATATAGAGTAAAGTATTGCAGTACTAAGAAAAGAAAGCTACACATTTGATGGAAAGTGCTTGGATGGACGCAAAATAATAAAAAAAAAAAAATAATTATATAAAGGGCTAGTGCAGTGTAAATTTGAGAAATTGCAGCTTTTGCAAAGAATGTTTTGCTAATATTAATGGTTTTAATAGCCAATAAAATAGTATTATCTTAGTTAATAGTTTATCAGAGTAAAAGGTTGTAGACAAAGAACTTATATGCTACAGACAATACTCTGTAATGCATGCCATTGTGAGACATTATTACAATTCTCTCAGCTTTACCCTAATTGTCTTATCTGATAGTAAGGGTTGCGTCAAACACATTTGCTCTCTAATCTAGCCTATCACTTTATGAGGTGTGCTGCCCCGTGTAAGAGAGCCAAGAGGGCTGTCGTGTAACAGCGTGAGCTAGAATGACCTGAGACGGAATCAGTGAAGCAGAAATACTGATGGTGGCACTGAAAACGAATGTCTCTGAGGAGGGAGAAAAAAATCTATGCCTAATAATACAGTACACTAGCATTTTACTCTCCTCAACTTGTTTCTATTACCCCAAGCCCCCTCTATGTCTCTCTGTCTCTCTTTCTGATGTCCATTGCAAAATTGGGACTGTAGTTATCAACATATCTCTAATCTGCTTCTCTTTTTTCTTCTGTTTTCAATTCCTATGATAAAGTTATTCAGAGATATAGAAAATGTATTGTTTCTCGTGAAGGACCATGATTACAGATTTGAATATTGTATTAGGGTGTATGACATTTTATTCCAAAAGTATTATTAAATTATTATTACTACTATGGTTATTATTCTGTTACATGGAAATCACTTTTACATTTGATTATCATTACTATATTTATAATGTACATTGTATTTGGAGAATATGTTCTTATTCTGATAACACGGTGTTCTAGAAATATGTTGAGTGCAAAGTAAACACAGTACTGTGACCCGTAGTGCTGTTACTCACCTCTATACAAGAGAAGTATTGGTATGGAATGTTCTTATGCTTTTTAGGCTCACTCCTAGCATATCTAGTTGTTTAGATCTACACTGTGCTTTTCCCACATACTTGTTTTGTGAGGCAGTTCTATGTCATTGAAGATGACAGGCTTGCTACTGCTTCTTTGCAGTATTGATACCTTTTCTCTGAGCTTGTAAATGTAATAGATTGCCATTTTCAAATTGGCTGGCGAATCACAGTGTACATGTACTTTTCTTGGGGTTTATTTCTGTTCATGGATATTACACATGCATCTGTTGTGTATGAATTGTTTGAATAAAATGTTTTTTTTGTTGTGCAAGAGTAGGTAACAGTGATGTGTACTCTACAGCTATCTCGCTCTCTGTCTTTCACTCTCTCCCACTCTCTCTCTGTGGCCTTTCCACTCCCTACATCTCTTAGGTGCTTATTTATAGTTGGCCCGGATTCCTCCATCCCTGTATCTCTCTTTCTCTCACTGTCAGAACATGAACGATCACTCAATATCTGGTGGGAGGCTGGTGGGAGGAGCTATAGAAGGACGGGCTCATTGTAGCTGGAGTGAAATCAATGGAACGGTATCAAACACGTTTGACTCTCTTCCATTTATTCCATTCCACACATTACAATGAGCCCATCCTCCTATTGCTCCTCCCACCAGCCTCCTCTGAGATAGAGATAGAGAGGGAGGTGGTGGGACTAGGCCAGACCGTGTCTGAAGGATCACAGATGGTCATTTAGCCTCCTGAAGAGCGACCCAGCATCTCTGCGATCGTTTTACTTGGTCTGTCGCAACATGCATCTCTGTTCCACTACACCTCCCTGCCTCCCCTGAGCGGGACCTGCACTGTCGCTCACTGTGTGCGTTTGTGTCATCGGGCTGAGCACCGGATACTTATGAGCCAATCACCTCGGCAGTTGCGTTAAGGCTGATTAATAACGATGGGTAATGAATGAAACTGTGTGCCACATGCTCCTTCTGTGTAGCTGTGCAGTCAGCCAAGACCAATGATTCATGTTGACCCCTTGAGCTTAATACTTTCTCTGCATCAATGAATCTGTTCTCTCTTGCCCCCACTCTTTCTTTTTATATCTCCCCAAAATCTATTTATTTTTATTTATTTAACCTTTATTTAACTAGGCAAGTCGGTTAAGAACATATTCTTATTCATACTTTGCCCTGTTTATCTAAATGCACTCCCAAAATGTCTTAGCATGTACTGTAAATTAATATCCCTGTCTACATAAGGACAAACCTCTTAAAGATATATATCGTTATTGTTTGTATAATGTAATGCAAAATGTACACAAGTGGGTACTAAGTCGTGACTTTTACATTGTCAGTGCAAATATTCTATTGTCCTACAGTAACATATTATTTAAAGTGGAACGCATGAGCTTTTCTGTGTCCCAGTCTTATAATCCTAGGACCTTGGTTTTTATATACTGACAGAGACAAAGGGAGGTGGTGGTGCAGTGATTCCTCCTGTGGTGTAGGGGGCGGTGTGTGGAGTTTGGCAGCTTTTCAGATACCAACAGCTTGACATACACCGCACCGTAGGTGAGTAGAAGCTGGAGTGCTTTGGCCTGCAAAAAGGGATATGTTAGTATAACATAACAACAAAAGAGACTTCGTAATACTGTATTGAACACATGCTACAGTCTAGTCTATAGGTAGGCTATATCTTAAACAGTGGTGGCTGGAGCCCGTCCTCCAGATTTCTCCCTCCACCAGCCTCCACTAATCTGGAATACCATTTGTTCAACATGAGGCACTAAAGAAAAGTCCTTTAGCGAGCGGTCTACATTGTAACATAAGATTACAAGTATTATTGAAAGCAGTCTAACTAACCTGAGCTGGCACTTTTTGGTCTGGTACCAAAATGTAGTTAGTAGTGAGTTTGGTGTCCTCCCTCTGGCTGGTTGAGGTACTGCCTCCAGTCTCATCATTCATCAAGAGGGGCCTTTCCTCATCAGAACCTTCATTAACACTTGACCCCACCGCCACAGGGTCATGGGTCATGACCTCTGACACCAGGACAAGGTGGGACATTCTCTTCTTGAGTCTCTTCTAAGGAGTGAGTGAAAAGTGAGGGGAACCCGTTACAGTGCATTGTCTGCTAGTGCAACACAGAAACATTGAATGGTGATCATCACAAGATTGCCTTACAAGGCAATTGAAAGGCAATATACACCAAATAAAACCCTCTGATAGTCCTAAAACACAATACGTAATACTCAAATGTCTCCTATTGTCAATGTCCAATTTCATTTCAATTTTGCTCAGACAATTCCTTATAACAGTACACAGAGATTTGTCAGTATCGATCTATGCATATTATATCCCATTGGCTTCCCAAAACAGAATGTCCCTACTGAAAGCCTTGCCAAAGAGAACACAGACACAAATCAATAGAGCGAACATGGTGACATCATGATGTACCTACCTGGGCCTCGTCTCCGGCAAAGCTCATCTCTAGAGTTTCAGTCAGTGTCCTCAAGCAGCGGGCCGTATCCCAGTACACAATGAACAGCTGAGCGAGACGAGACAGACAGGCAGGCAAACAGACGGTTAGAGACAAACAAACAGAGACAGATGGATGAATGTAATGAGGACAGTTTAGATGACTAAAGTTCATATTTGGTCTAAAGTGATCAACACAATATTTAGCATATGGAGTTTCTGTAATACACATCATTTCCCGTGTTCCGTTAGTGACACTCAAGGTGCGGGTCTATGGTCACTACCCCCTGGCACACACTGGTTGAATCAATGTTGTTTGCACGTCATTTAAATGAAATTACATTGAACCAATGTGGAATAGACGTTGAATTGACGTCTGTGCCCAGTGGGTAGACTTGTTGTGGATTCATCTCATTCAGGTATCTGTTGATAGTGATTGATGCCGCTAATAAATTCCCTGCTTTTTTGTTTTGACTTCCTACGAGCCAGAACATTTGTTACTGTCTGATTAGGATATAAAAGGGCCTATTTCAATTAAACTACAGAATCAATTAATCGATATAAACTTCAAAGTGTCTTGCTGTAATGATCGGTCTATGGATGCGGTTAGATTTATACCACAAAAAAACAGTAAAGGTATTTCGAAGTAACCTCGATTACAAGAATGTGAGTGTGATAAAAATGTTTGACACAAAATGTCTGCCATCTCAGAATGAACTGCCTATATGTGCAGGTTACGGTAGCCTACCTGTAGAGTTCCAGTGCAGTTCTGCACCCAGTCAGCCACGCCCACCAGCAGCATATGTTGGCTCAGCCTCTCATTCACCTGGATGAGTCGCACGTCAATGTTGATGTTTATCTGTAGGAAGACCATTAAATGTTACAGGTACATCTATGTTAATGTTTTTTGGTCTTAAAACTGTTTTCAGACTATAGTCCAATATCTCTATAGAATTGATGGTGTTCAATAACGAACCACATAGGTTTCAAAGTGTCTGAATATTTATCTTCAATCCTCTTGTGTGGCATATCTATGTAGTCTATTCATTTGCTTCCACAAGCACAGATGTATTCCTATTAATATTTATGCATAATTTATGTTGCTACCACAGCTCACTATTTTTAGCACTACGATTAAAGATTAGAAGGCATTTATAATTAGGCTTCCCATTAAGACTATTTTTTCCTGCAGTGGGATTTCATTCATATTTTTCATAATTCATTTAAATTGTAATTAAAACTGCTGAAAATCAGGTGTTTCTATGTCAAACAGGCCCTCAGCCAGCCAAATCACCAGTTAAGCTCTTTATCAGCCTTGCTCCCCTCCAACACAAGGTCACAAATCCCCAGCTGTCCGCAGAGTCATAAATTACCAGCTGCTCACTGCTCATTTACATTTTCATCATTTAGCAGATGTTCTTGCCCAAAAATCCATATTATATATTTTCCCTGCTCACGTCAGCTATTGAAACCCATGGACATTCGGTTTGATCACAACAATACGTTATCCAATAAACCACCAATAAGCCATTGGTTAAAAAAACATAATGACTTACCTTTTATTAAAGCTATGGTGTTTATGTAATTATTCCATCACAACCATTTGATCATCTTTTCAGATGTACCGGAAAAGATGGCCTCGTTAATGTTAATGTATTGTTGACGTTTTAGCTAGGCGTAAATTCATTTCTGGGGAAAATGTGCAAATATTCTGCGCAGCACATATGCACATTCGGTTTCTACAGTCTTTGACCTTTCCAACTATGTAGAACTTGTCCTATTCGGTTGTAGTATCATAATATAGCATGTATGAGTATCCCTCCCTATGCTGTGACTTAGTGTGTAATGCTCAGACAACAGTGTTGCAAGTGAAATTTCTGACCAATGCCCACTCAAAACCCGCCCAAAAAGCCTGAAAACTAGACCAATTGTATTTTTATACAGCAAGAGAGGAGTTTCCATATTTATACAATTAACCCTTTTTCATAACGCTATTGAGCCAAATAAGGAATATCGTCGTAACCTGTAATGACGTTAGAAGCAAAATTTTTTTCTTCAAAATAATAAGTATTGCGAGCTAGGACATGACGTAATAAAGGAATTTGAATATGTCGCAAGAGAAAAGACAATTTGCCCTTATTAAACTCGCCAGATCATTTTCCATCAATGGATGTCTATTAAACTCATTTGACTGCTATGGATGTCGATTTACCTCGTTTGACTGCTATGGATGTCGATTTACCTCATTTGACTGCTATGGATGTCGATTTACCTCGTTTGACTGCTATGGATGTCGATTTACCTCATTTGACTGCTATGGATGTCGATTTACCTCATTTGACTGCTATGGATGTCGATTTACCTCATTTGACTGCTATGGATGTCGATTTACCTCATTTGACTGATATCTCATTTAAACAATAAGGCACAAGGGGGTATGGTATATAGCCAATAACCACGGCTAAGGGCTGTTCTTAAGCATGACGCCTGGATACAGTCGTTAGCTGTCCCAAATAGATCCACAGACGATGCATCACTCTGCACACTGCCCTATTCCATCTGGACAAGAGGAATACCTATGTAAGAATGCTGTTTATTGACTATAGCTCAGCATGCAACACCATAGTACCCTCGAAGCTCATCATTAAGCTCGAGTCCCTGGGTCTGAACCCTGTCCTGGCAACTGGGTCCTGGACTTCCTGACGGGCCGCCCACAGGTGGTGAAGGTAGGAAACATCACCTCCACTCTGCTGATCCTCAACAATGGGGCCCCACAAGGGTGCGTGCTCAGCCCCCTCCTGTACTCCTTGTTCACCCATGACTGCGTGGCCAAGCACGCCTCCAATTCAATCATCAAGTTTGCAGACGACAAAACTGTAGTAGGCTTGATTACCAACGATGA